>NW_009258116.1:3416926-3423147 GCF_000149755.1 Phytophthora sojae
CTTCTCTTCATCAGAGCTTCCAGGGCCGCGAGTTTTTCTGCTGTAGCGTGTGCGTTGTTTTCACGCTCTTCTTGAGACAGAGCCTCCAGCTGAACCAATTTCCCCTCGAGTTCCTACAAACAGCATTAGACCTTAAATCACGTGAATTGACTCCTCAGACACAAGCAATTCTACCTCAATTCGGTTAGCCAGAAGCAGTTTTTGATCCTGCTCCTCTTGAACTGCCATCTTCAGCTCACGCGCCTCCTGCAGTGATGCATCTGAATCATAGTAACAATTGGTTTAGTGAGTGTTTTTCGACCGCAGGTTTAATAGAACCAATTACCGTGTTTCTTTTGTAGTTTCGTCAGCTCTGCCCCCATTCGAGCGCCTTCCTCCTCTGCGAGGAGCTTCTCCCTTTCGAGTAGCCGCAAGCGCTGATGCATCGTGTCTCGATCGCTGGACCATTTTTTCTGTTGAGTTTCCAGTTCGTCCTGGAGCTCCAGCTCTCGGGAACGCAGAGTTTGAATGAGCTCGAGTTGCTGCAATCGCTCCTCATCCTTGGCCCCAGCGTCCTCCATGTTGATATCACGTAGAAATTGAGCCTCTTCCTGGAGTTGTAGGTACTTCTCATTAAGATCCTCTTTTTCCTGGACCAGCTCGACATTTTCTGCTTGTTGGCGCTCCAGTTGCTCTCGAAGTAGCGCGATCTTGTGCTTCTTGCGCACGATCTGGTCCTCAAATCTACGATGCCACCATTCTATCAGATCCCACCGTTGCATTAGGACGACCGAGTAAAATTCCAGCATACTCACACTCTCAATTTGTCCAGATCAGCATACAGCTCGGCCATCTCGTCCGCTTGGGCGTGAATGGTTACCGCCTTGGAGGCCACCTGGGCCCGAAGCTGCTCCAGCTCCTCGTACAGAGCTTCATCTGTCGTCTTACTACGTTAGATATGATCCTTCCAGAATGACAGAATCTCACAAAAAAACTCACCTGCAGCAGCATCGCGATTGTTGGCTAAATTGGCTGCGTCCTTCTCCTCTTTCGCATCATCTTCCTCTTCTTCTTCTTCACTCTCGTTGGGTTTCTCCTCCTTCGCTGCTGCGGCGTTGCGCTGGTTGTCTTGCTTGAGTTTCTCCACCGTCCGCTGGAAATTTTGACCGAGCGCTTGCAGCTCATTCTCGAGTTCTTCACGCGTTTTCGGGCGGAACCTCAATGGAGCCCCCACCGCCTTCTTGAGAACGAAATCGTTTACAAGTGCACGCGAGTCCTGAAACTCTGGTGCTTTTTCTTGCAGAGCTTGCTTGAGTACGTCGATAAGCAGCTCTTGTTCGCGTTGCTGTGTGCGTAGGTCTTGGATCAACGCGGACCGACGGTGCTCTTTTTCTTGAGCTTTCAGTCCCTGGAGCTGCTCCTGTAGCTGGTTGATCGACCGCATCAGAGCTCGCACCTTTTGCTCGTGCACAGCCTTGAGCGCACCGACTTTGGCTGTTGACATTGCAGAGGTCGTGTGGGTTGGTGAATGTTCATGGGCGCCACAGAATAGCAATGAGGCCAACCTTCCACCGCAGGGTTGGCTTCCGTTGCATCCTGGGCGATCCCGTGTGATACGACCAAGCGCCGTAGCTCCTGCTCTCGTTTCTCCTGCCTGGCAATGGTAGCTTGTGCAACCTTCAAAGCTTCCTGTCGTCAAGCACAAAATCATTCACTTCAGCATCGACAAAAACTACTTGGCAGTGAGTAGATTGAGCTGCTTACTTCTGTCGCTTTGAGGCGGTCTGCCACGCTACATTGAATCAACGAGAATGAGAACCCATCGAGAATTATGATGACACCAGAGTCACTTACGCATTGGATGGCGTTCTCTTCGCCTCGGCCCGGGCCGGCCGACGAACAGACCCGGAGACACTGCTCATGGCCAGGTTAGTTTCGTTCAAGAAGGACTCACGTGAAGGGTCAGTCGGATATGAAGCAACAGACTGAATTAGTGTCGACTCTTTAGTTGCTCGATAGCTTTGTCTATCTACCTGGTAGATTGGCCCGACTTAGACCAGCACGGGGTAGATCTGGGCGTCGTACACGGGTTTGTGCTTGCAGAGCACCTTGGTGGCCAGCGACGTGTAGTCGAAGAGCCAGCAGTTGTGCGGCACGTTGGGCACCTGGTGGATGTGCAAGCGGCCGGACGTGTCGAGGGTCTTGAGGCCGTACAGGTCGTCCGTGTACTCGGCCGTCTGCTTCATGTCGACGATCTTGAGCGTGCTGAACTTGGAGTTGACCTCGGCCACGGAGCCCACCGTCGAGTACTTGCCCAGGATGCAGGTCTGCCACGGGGCCTGGATGTCGTCCTGCGGGGAGGCGAAGAAGTGCGCGGCCTTGAGCTTGGAGAAGTTGGCCTTGCGGCGGGCCTGGTCGGCCTTGCACTTGGCGTCGGCACCGCAGTTCTGCAGGTTGTTGACCTTGGGCAGGAACGGGTCGTTGTCGAGCCAGTTGTTGAGCGCGGCGCCGGCCAGCGGGGGCGTGATGATGTTGGCGATGGAGCTCTTGCCCTGCAGCGCCTGGTTCGTGGTGATCGTCTGGATCAGGTCGCTCTGGAACTTGCCATTCCACGAGGTCGAGTCGGCCGCGTACTTGGCGAAGTCGAAGTCGGCCTTGTCGATGGCGTACGGGCCGAGGGCCTGCAGCAGCACCTGGAGCGGCACGGCGTCCGAGGCCTGCGGGCCGAAGAAGTTGCCATGGCCGTCACCGGCCATGGAGATGTACGAGTGTACGTTGTGGTCGTCCATTTCCTCGACCACGCCACGGGCCACCGAGCCGCCCTGCGAGTGGGCCAGGAAGTGGTAGCCGTTGGCGTAGGTGGCGGGGCTCGCGGCCACGATGCCGCGGATCTGCTTAATGGCCATCTGCACCTGGGTCGACAGGGCCGTACGCACCGAGCACGCGTTCTGGCAGAAGTCGAGGGCCACGTACGTGCGGCCCTCGGCCTTGAGGTTGGCCTCGATCTCGGCGCCGTTGGTCTTGTTGCCCGTGGCACCGTGGAAGAAGAAGACGGGCAGCTTGGCGCCGGCAGCCTCGGTGGCGGCGGTGGAGCCGACCAGCGCAGCGGTGGCGGCGACGAACAGAGCGCGGAACGAAACCATGACTGGACTGCTGGAGTGGAGTAGGGGCTTCCGTGCAAAATGTGCAATGGCAAGCGGCCACTTCTTCCTCGGAAGATAAGCAGCTAGAGAGCGCGGAGATCTCGATCTCAATCCGGTAGCTCGGCCGCTTCGACAAGTCGTCGACAACCGATCCGAAACCCAATCTCCCAGCCGGGGCTGTGCCGCACAGCCGGGGCTGTACCGCACAGCCCCGGCACAGCCTGTGCCGCGCCACGTTGAAGCGCCGACTGTAGACAATGGATTGCCCATTGTGACACGCGGATCCGCGTGCCCCCGCACACGGCTGTTGCATGCCATCACGGAGTGTGAGTGAGCGCGAGTGAGCTTCAACACGCGATTCATCAGGTCACGCCTACCTGGTCAAGCTGCTTCCAATGCACCGAGAGGAAGAATGATCAACACTGGAGAAGATGGTATCTTGTACTACTGTACATGTATTATATTAATACGTAGTATTATTTACCCCCGGGTGTGCTGCAGTACACACGAGTACGAAAGCTCGAGCACCGAGCAGCAAAAGTTAAGTCCTGAAGTGGATTTGTATCGCACGCACTGTATCAATCCATCCTGCATCGTCGCAGGCTGCAATGCTGTCTAGTTTGCAGCTTTGGGCTCTTGCCGCACGACTTCCTCATCGCTTTATGGTTAAATTATTTTGTAGTGTAGCGCCTTCAGCAGCGCAGCGGTGCCGCCACTGAAGAATTTGTACAAATCCTAACTTAGTTTCGACTGGAACGCGTGGTCGACTATTGCGGACATGGGCAAGGTGGTTATCGAAAAAGTCAAACAGCAATTGCTCGATGATCTAGGATTATAGGACGGCGGCGGTGGGCTCCATACTGCAGCCTTACACCAGCAGGGGGTAGATCTCGGCGTCGTACACAGGTTTGTGCTTGCAGAGCACCTTGGTGGCCAGCGACGTGTAGTCGAACAGCCAGCAGTTGTGCGGCACGTCGGGCACCTCGTGGATGTGGAGAGCGCCGGCCGTGTCCAGCGTCTTGAGGCCGTACAGGTCGTCCGTGTACTCGACGGTCTCCTTCATGGGGACAATAGTGAAGTCGGCGAACTTGGTCTCGATCTCGTCCAGGGTGGCCACAGTCGAGTACTTGCCCAGGATGCAGGTCTGCCACGGGGCCTGGACGTCGTCCTGCGGCGACGCGAAGAAGTGCGCGGCCTTGAGCTTGGAGAAGTTGGCCTTGCGGCGGGCCTGGTCGGCCTTGCACTTGGCGTCGGCACCGCAGTTCTGCAGGTTGTTGACCTTGGGCAGGAACGGGTCGTTGTCGAGCCAGTTGTTGAGCGCGGCGCCGGCCAGCGGGGGCGTGATGATGTTGGCGATGGAGCTCTTGCCCTGCAGCGCCTGGTTCGTGGTGATCGTCTGGATCAGGTCGCTCTGGAACTTGCCATTCCACGAGGTCGAGTCGGCCGCGTACTTGGCGAAGTCGAAGTCGGCCTTGTCGATGGCGTACGGGCCGAGGGCCTGCAGCAGCACCTGGAGCGGCACGGCGTCCGAGGCCTGCGGGCCGAAGAAGTTGCCATGGCCGTCACCGGCCATGGAGATGTACGAGTGTACGTTGTGGTCGTCCATTTCCTCGACCACGCCACGGGCCACCGAGCCGCCCTGCGAGTGGGCCAGGAAGTGGTAGCCGTTGGCGTAGGTGGCGGGGCTCGCGGCCACGATGCCGCGGATCTGCTTGATGGCCATCTGCACCTGGGTCGACAGGGCCGTACGCACCGAGCACGCGTTCTGGCAGAAGTCGAGGGCCACGTACGTGCGGCCCTCGGCCTTGAGGTTGGCCTCGATCTCGGCGCCGTTGGTCTTGTTGCCCGTGGCACCGTGGAAGAAGAAGACGGGCAGCTTGGCGCCGGCAGCCTCGGTGGCGGCGGTGGAGCCGACCAGCGCAGCGGTGGCGGCGACGAACAGAGCGCGGAACGAAACCATGACTGGACTGCTGGAGTGGAGTAGGGGCTTCCGTGCAAAATGTGCAATGGCAAGCGGCCACTTCTTCCTCGGAAGATAAGCAGCTAGAGAGCGCGGAGATCTCGATCTCAATCCGGTAGCTCGGCCGCTTCGACAAGTCGTCGACAACCGATCCGAAACCCAATCTCCCAGCCGGGGCTGTGCCGCACAGCCGGGGCTGTACCGCACAGCCCCGGCACAGCCTGTGCCGCGCCACGTTGAAGCGCCGACTGTAGACAATGGATTGCCCATTGTGACACGCGGATCCGCGTGCCCCCGCACACGGCTGTTGCATGCCATCACGGAGTGTGAGTGAGCGCGAGTGAGCTTCAACACGCGATTCATCAGGTCACGCCTTCCTGGTCAAGCTGCTTCCAATGCACCGAGAGGAAGAATGATCAACACTGGAGAAGATGGTATCTTGTACTACTGTACATGTATTATATTAATACGTAGTATTATTTACCCCCGGGTGTGCTGCAGTACACACGAGTACGAAAGCTCAAGCACCGAGCAGCAAAAGTTAAGTCCTGAAGTGGATTTGTATCGCAAGCACTGTATCAATCCATCCTGCATCGTCGCAGGCTGCAATGCTGTCTAGTTTGCAGCTTTGGGCTCTTGCCGCACGACTTCCTCATCGCTTTATGGTTAAATTATTTTGTAGTGTAGCGCCTTCAGCAGCGCAGCGGTGCCGCCACTGAAGAATTTGTACAAATCCTAACTTAGTTTCGACTGGAACGCGTGGTCGACTATTGCGGACATGGGCAAGGTGGTTATCGAAAAAGTCAAACAGCAATTGCTCGATGATCTAGGATTATAGGACGGCGGCGGTGGGCTCCATACTGCAGCCTTACACCAGCAGGGGGTAGATCTCGGCGTCGTACACAGGTTTGTGCTTGCAGAGCACCTTGGTGGCCAGCGACGTGTAGTCGAACAGCCAGCAGTTGTGCGGCACGTCGGGCACCTCGTGGATGTGGAGAGCGCCGGCCGTGTCCAGCGTCTTGAGGCCGTACAGGTCGTCCGTGTACTCGGCCGTCTGCTTCATGTCGACGATCTTGAGCGTGCTGAACTTGGAGTTGACCTCGGCCACGGAGCCCACCGTCGAGTACTTGCCCAGGATG
>NW_009258116.1:3424307-3650859 GCF_000149755.1 Phytophthora sojae
GGATCTTCCCAGACGTCGTCGGGGAGATGGAGGTCCGACCGAACGTGGCGGATGCGTTCCGTGTACATTGACGCATTCTCCTGCGTCTTCTCGAGCTTCCAGCGCGCGCTGTCGAGATTCGCGTGGTGCCGCGGCGTGATTCCGGCCAGTCGCTCGTCGTAGCTGCGCAGCACTCGCTCCAGCAATTGGAGGCTCACGTCATGGCAGTGCTGCTGCTCCTCGTACGACAACTGCAGCGGCGGGAACGGGGACTTGTCCAGCAGAACGGCGTCCTCTGCCAGGCTCATGTTAGGTGGTCGTAAATTCGGCTGCTCTGAACTCTTGATACGCAAAAACGTCTCGACCAATGAAAATGAAGCAAACCCACAAGTGGACAATTGGCATGAGTCAGAAGGCAAGTATCTTACTGTTACTGAGCGGTGATCCTGCCCCTAGGCAACCACACCTGCTGGAAGGAAACGCATCGATAATTGTATGTTAGTGAGAGAAGAGGCCCGTGAAATTACCTCAGCTCTATGTAGGGTGTAATTTCTGAATTGTACATGTCAGTAAGGTCCCGTCTTAACGGAGGGACCAATACCCATGCAAATTACACGGCGGGGTCGCAAAAGAACGTTCTAGGTAGGCACTTGTCTGTCAGCACGCGGGTCGGTCCCCGAGGACCCAATTGATGCGCAACGCTCTGCTGAACATTCGAGCGGAGTCAAACCAAGCAAAAACGCGAGTTTGCGTGCATGTAAACCAACCAGATCAGCAATGAATTCGCGCGGAGATACAATTTGCGCTGCGGATTCATATGCGGGGGTCCCCAAATTGATAAGTGACCACAAATAGCCCTACAAACCTTACAACATGCACTGTACAGCAGCTGCATTTTCTTGAATCTCCCTCTCGTTTTTATAATTTTGTTAGCCCTCTATGTTGTGTGGCCTAGAGTGAAAGCGAGGGCATCCACGCAACAAAACACATGATCATCTCAGTAAAAGTCTCATCGAGTGCTGTACAGACAACGACTTACAAAGCCGGCATGCTTAATGCCATCCTCCTATATAAAAACAACGATAAATTCCCTCCCGTCAAATCTGTAAAACTGTCATAAAACACACGGTGTGTTGCATAAAGTACACAAGAAAGCATATAAAGTACACAAAACCAGATGGTATACAAAGATGAAGTCATTTGATTGAATCTGATTGGCTGGTTTGCTCATGTTAAGCTTTGCTTGACTTCGTCTGCCGGCTTTTTGTGTCTGCCGGCTTTGTAAGTCGTTGTCTGTATTACGGTACCAGTTTTTAGGAAAAGATTGGAGCTTTACTCTAATAAGACTTTTCCTAGATTTAGTCACATTCCAAAATTGTATGCGACCCTACGACCTAAATATTTAGAACTGGACTAGTACTGTACAAATAAATTTACGTTACCACACCATAAAATGTATTTTTCACAAATGTATCCGGATAATGTGACCCCTGTCCGGATATCACTGTTGAGTGGTCCCCTCACTCTGGAATCCATCCACTCGATGGCGGGACGCTCCTCTTCCGGCGGCGCCAGCGCGCGGCGCAGCGCGGCGGTGCAGCGCCTGATCGACAGCGCGGACCAGTCGCTGAGTCTTCTGGCGTCTCTCGGCGATGCGCCCACTGCAGGCGCGTCGGGCCTGGCGCTCGACAGCTCGGCGGCCGAGAGCCTCCCGTCGGGCTCCTCCACCAGGTTCGGCCTCGACGACGACGACGTCATGGGCACAGACAACGAGCCGCAGGATGTTGAAGCCGAAGACGACGCGCGTCTGCTGGAGCCCGTGGTCAACGCGTCTGTGCGCGGCGGCCTGCTGCACGTCAAGGGCGTGTTCCCCGACCAGTCGACGGAGTTCGTGGACGTGGACCCGCGCTTCACCACCGTCGGCGACCTGAAGCGCGCGCTGTGCGAGCGCCGCGACTGCGCGACAGCTCTGGGCTTCTCCGCGCGGGAGGCGCGCGTCATGTTCGGCGGGCAGCAGTTGTGCGGCACGTCGGGCACCTCGTGGATGTGGAGAGCGCCGGCCGTGTCCAGCGTCTTGAGGCCGTACAGGTCGTCCGTGTACTCGACGGTCTCCTTCATGGGGACAATAGTGAAGTCGGCGAACTTGGTCTCGATCTCGTCCAGGGTGGCCACAGTCGAGTATTTGCCCAGGATGCAGGTCTGCCACGGGGCCTGGACGTCGTCCTGCGGCGACGCGAAGAAGTGCGCGGCCTTGAGCTTGGAGAAGTTGGCCTTGCGGCGGGCCTGGTCGGCCTTGCACTTGGCGTCGGCACCGCAGTTCTGCAGGTTGTTGACCTTGGGCAGGAACGGGTCGTTGTCGAGCCAGTTGTTGAGCGCGGCGCCGGCCAGCGGGGGCGTGATGATGTTGGCGATGGAGCTCTTGCCCTGCAGCGCCTGGTTCGTGGTGATCGTCTGGATCAGGTCGCTCTGGAACTTGCCATTCCACGAGGTCGAGTCGGCCGCGTACTTGGCGAAGTCGAAGTCGGCCTTGTCGATGGCGTACGGGCCGAGGGCCTGCAGCAGCACCTGGAGCGGCACGGCGTCCGAGGCCTGCGGGCCGAAGAAGTTGCCATGGCCGTCACCGGCCATGGAGATGTACGAGTGTACGTTGTGGTCGTCCATTTCCTCGACCACGCCACGGGCCACCGAGCCGCCCTGCGAGTGGGCCAGGAAGTGGTAGCCGTTGGCGTAGGTGGCGGGGCTCGCGGCCACGATGCCGCGGATCTGCTTGATGGCCATCTGCACCTGGGTCGACAGGGCCGTACGCACCGAGCACGCGTTCTGGCAGAAGTCGAGGGCCACGTACGTGCGGCCCTCGGCCTTGAGGTTGGCCTCGATCTCGGCGCCGTTGGTCTTGTTGCCCGTGGCACCGTGGAAGAAGAAGACGGGCAGCTTGGCGCCGGCAGCCTCGGTGGCGGCGGTGGAGCCGACCAGCGCAGCGGTGGCGGCGACGAACAGAGCGCGGAACGAAACCATGAATGGATGCATGCCATCACGGAGTGTGAGTGAGCGCGAGTGAGCTTCAACACGCGATTCATCAGGTCACGCCTTCCTGGTCAAGCTGCTTCCAATGCACCGAGAGGAAGAATGATCAACACTGGAGAAGATGGTATCTTGTACTACTGTACATGTATTATATTAATACGTAGTATTATTTACCCCCGGGTGTGCTGCAGTACACACGAGTACGAAAGCTCAAGCACCGAGCAGCAAAAGTTAAGTCCTGAAGTGGATTTGTATCGCAAGCACTGTATCAATCCATCCTGCATCGTCGCAGGCTGCAATGCTGTCTAGTTTGCAGCTTTGGGCTCTTGCCGCACGACTTCCTCATCGCTTTATGGTTAAATTATTTTGTAGTGTAGCGCCTTCAGCAGCGCAGCGGTGCCGCCACTGAAGAATTTGTACAAATCCTAACTTAGTTTCGACTGGAACGCGTGGTCGACTATTGCGGACATGGGCAAGGTGGTTATCGAAAAAGTCAAACAGCAATTGCTCGATGATCTAGGATTATAGGACGGCGGCGGTGGGCTCCATACTGCAGCCTTACACCAGCAGGGGGTAGATCTCGGCGTCGTACACAGGTTTGTGCTTGCAGAGCACCTTGGTGGCCAGCGACGTGTAGTCGAACAGCCAGCAGTTGTGCGGCACGTCGGGCACCTCGTGGATGTGGAGAGCGCCGGCCGTGTCCAGCGTCTTGAGGCCGTACAGGTCGTCCGTGTACTCGGCCGTCTGCTTCATGTCGACGATCTTGAGCGTGCTGAACTTGGAGTTGACCTCGGCCACGGAGCCCACCGTCGAGTACTTGCCCAGGATGCAGGTCTGCCACGGGGCCTGGATGTCGTCCTGCGGGGAGGCGAAGAAGTGCGCGGCCTTGAGCTTGGAGAAGTTGGCCTTGCGGCGGGCCTGGTCGGCCTTGCACTTGGCGTCGGCACCGCAGTTCTGCAGGTTGTTGACCTTGGGCAGGAACGGGTCGTTGTCGAGCCAGTTGTTGAGCGCGGCGCCGGCCAGCGGGGGCGTGATGATGTTGGCGATGGAGCTCTTGCCCTGCAGCGCCTGGTTCGTGGTGATCGTCTGGATCAGGTCGCTCTGGAACTTGCCATTCCACGAGGTCGAGTCGGCCGCGTACTTGGCGAAGTCGAAGTCGGCCTTGTCGATGGCGTACGGGCCGAGGGCCTGCAGCAGCACCTGGAGCGGCACGGCGTCCGAGGCCTGCGGGCCGAAGAAGTTGCCATGGCCGTCACCGGCCATGGAGATGTACGAGTGTACGTTGTGGTCGTCCATTTCCTCGACCACGCCACGGGCCACCGAGCCGCCCTGCGAGTGGGCCAGGAAGTGGTAGCCGTTGGCGTAGGTGGCGGGGCTCGCGGCCACGATGCCGCGGATCTGCTTGATGGCCATCTGCACCTGGGTCGACAGGGCCGTACGCACCGAGCACGCGTTCTGGCAGAAGTCGAGGGCCACGTACGTGCGGCCCTCGGCCTTGAGGTTGGCCTCGATCTCGGCGCCGTTGGTCTTGTTGCCCGTGGCACCGTGGAAGAAGAAGACGGGCAGCTTGGCGCCGGCAGCCTCGGTGGCGGCGGTGGAGCCGACCAGCGCAGCGGTGGCGGCGACGAACAGAGCGCGGAACGAAACCATGACTGGACTGCTGGAGTGGAGTAGGGGCTTCCGTGCAAAATGTGCAATGGCAAGCGGCCACTTCTTCCTCGGAAGATAAGCAGCTAGAGAGCGCGGAGATCTCGATCTCAATCCGGTAGCTCGGCCGCTTCGACAAGTCGTCGACAACCGATCCGAAACCCAATCTCCCAGCCGGGGCTGTGCCGCACAGCCGGGGCTGTACCGCACAGCCCCGGCACAGCCTGTGCCGCGCCACGTTGAAGCGCCGACTGTAGACAATGGATTGCCCATTGTGACACGCGGATCCGCGTGCCCCCGCACACGGCTGTTGCATGCCATCACGGAGTGTGAGTGAGCGCGAGTGAGCTTCAACACGCGATTCATCAGGTCACGCCTTCCTGGTCAAGCTGCTTCCAATGCACCGAGAGGAAGAATGATCAACACTGGAGAAGATGGTATCTTGTACTACTGTACATGTATTATATTAATACGTAGTATTATTTACCCCCGGGTGTGCTGCAGTACACACGAGTACGAAAGCTCAAGCACCGAGCAGCAAAAGTTAAGTCCTGAAGTGGATTTGTATCGCAAGCACTGTATCAATCCATCCTGCATCGTCGCAGGCTGCAATGCTGTCTAGTTTGCAGCTTTGGGCTCTTGCCGCACGACTTCCTCATCGCTTTATGGTTAAATTATTTTGTAGTGTAGCGCCTTCAGCAGCGCAGCGGTGCCGCCACTGAAGAATTTGTACAAATCCTAACTTAGTTTCGACTGGAACGCGTGGTCGACTATTGCGGACATGGGCAAGGTGGTTATCGAAAAAGTCAAACAGCAATTGCTCGATGATCTAGGATTATAGGACGGCGGCGGTGGGCTCCATACTGCAGCCTTACACCAGCACCACTGGAGAAGATGGTATCTTGTACTACTGTACATGTATTATATTAATACGTAGTATTATTTACCCCCGGGTGTGCTGCAGTACACACGAGTACGAAAGCTCGAGCACCGAGCAGCAAAAGTTAAGTCCTGAAGTGGATTTGTATCGCACGCACTGTATCAATCCATCCTGCATCGTCGCAGGCTGCAATGCTGTCTAGTTTGCAGCTTTGGGCTCTTGCCGCACGACTTCCTCATCGCTTTATGGTTAAATTATTTTGTAGTGTAGCGCCTTCAGCAGCGCAGCGGTGCCGCCACTGAAGAATTTGTACAAATCCTAACTTAGTTTCGACTGGAACGCGTGGTCGACTATTGCGGACATGGGCAAGGTGGTTATCGAAAAAGTCAAACAGCAATTGCTCGATGATCTAGGATTATAGGACGGCGGCGGTGGGCTCCATACTGCAGCCTTACACCAGCAGGGGGTAGATCTCGGCGTCGTACACAGGTTTGTGCTTGCAGAGCACCTTGGTGGCCAGCGACGTGTAGTCGAACAGCCAGCAGTTGTGCGGCACGTCGGGCACCTCGTGGATGTGGAGAGCGCCGGCCGTGTCCAGCGTCTTGAGGCCGTACAGGTCGTCCGTGTACTCGACGGTCTCCTTCATGGGGACAATAGTGAAGTCGGCGAACTTGGTCTCGATCTCGTCCAGGGTGGCCACAGTCGAGTACTTGCCCAGGATGCAGGTCTGCCACGGGGCCTGGACGTCGTCCTGCGGCGACGCGAAGAAGTGCGCGGCCTTGAGCTTGGAGAAGTTGGCCTTGCGGCGGGCCTGGTCGGCCTTGCACTTGGCGTCGGCACCGCAGTTCTGCAGGTTGTTGACCTTGGGCAGGAACGGGTCGTTGTCGAGCCAGTTGTTGAGCGCGGCGCCGGCCAGCGGGGGCGTGATGATGTTGGCGATGGAGCTCTTGCCCTGCAGCGCCTGGTTCGTGGTGATCGTCTGGATCAGGTCGCTCTGGAACTTGCCATTCCACGAGGTCGAGTCGGCCGCGTACTTGGCGAAGTCGAAGTCGGCCTTGTCGATGGCGTACGGGCCGAGGGCCTGCAGCAGCACCTGGAGCGGCACGGCGTCCGAGGCCTGCGGGCCGAAGAAGTTGCCATGGCCGTCACCGGCCATGGAGATGTACGAGTGTACGTTGTGGTCGTCCATTTCCTCGACCACGCCACGGGCCACCGAGCCGCCCTGCGAGTGGGCCAGGAAGTGGTAGCCGTTGGCGTAGGTGGCGGGGCTCGCGGCCACGATGCCGCGGATCTGCTTGATGGCCATCTGCACCTGGGTCGACAGGGCCGTACGCACCGAGCACGCGTTCTGGCAGAAGTCGAGGGCCACGTACGTGCGGCCCTCGGCCTTGAGGTTGGCCTCGATCTCGGCGCCGTTGGTCTTGTTGCCCGTGGCACCGTGGAAGAAGAAGACGGGCAGCTTGGCGCCGGCAGCCTCGGTGGCGGCGGTGGAGCCGACCAGCGCAGCGGTGGCGGCGACGAACAGAGCGCGGAACGAAACCATGACTGGACTGCTGGAGTGGAGTAGGGGCTTCCGTGCAAAATGTGCAATGGCAAGCGGCCACTTCTTCCTCGGAAGATAAGCAGCTAGAGAGCGCGGAGATCTCGATCTCAATCCGGTAGCTCGGCCGCTTCGACAAGTCGTCGACAACCGATCCGAAACCCAATCTCCCAGCCGGGGCTGTGCCGCACAGCCGGGGCTGTACCGCACAGCCCCGGCACAGCCTGTGCCGCGCCACGTTGAAGCGCCGACTGTAGACAATGGATTGCCCATTGTGACACGCGGATCCGCGTGCCCCCGCACACGGCTGTTGCATGCCATCACGGAGTGTGAGTGAGCGCGAGTGAGCTTCAACACGCGATTCATCAGGTCACGCCTACCTGGTCAAGCTGCTTCCAATGCACCGAGAGGAAGAATGATCAACACTGGAGAAGATGGTATCTTGTACTACTGTACATGTATTATATTAATACGTAGTATTATTTACCCCCGGGTGTGCTGCAGTACACACGAGTACGAAAGCTCGAGCACCGAGCAGCAAAAGTTAAGTCCTGAAGTGGATTTGTATCGCACGCACTGTATCAATCCATCCTGCATCGTCGCAGGCTGCAATGCTGTCTAGTTTGCAGCTTTGGGCTCTTGCCGCACGACTTCCTCATCGCTTTATGGTTAAATTATTTTGTAGTGTAGCGCCTTCAGCAGCGCAGCGGTGCCGCCACTGAAGAATTTGTACAAATCCTAACTTAGTTTCGACTGGAACGCGTGGTCGACTATTGCGGACATGGGCAAGGTGGTTATCGAAAAAGTCAAACAGCAATTGCTCGATGATCTAGGATTATAGGACGGCGGCGGTGGGCTCCATACTGCAGCCTTACACCAGCAGGGGGTAGATCTCGGCGTCGTACACAGGTTTGTGCTTGCAGAGCACCTTGGTGGCCAGCGACGTGTAGTCGAACAGCCAGCAGTTGTGCGGCACGTCGGGCACCTCGTGGATGTGGAGAGCGCCGGCCGTGTCCAGCGTCTTGAGGCCGTACAGGTCGTCCGTGTACTCGACGGTCTCCTTCATGGGGACAATAGTGAAGTCGGCGAACTTGGTCTCGATCTCGTCCAGGGTGGCCACAGTCGAGTACTTGCCCAGGATGCAGGTCTGCCACGGGGCCTGGACGTCGTCCTGCGGCGACGCGAAGAAGTGCGCGGCCTTGAGCTTGGAGAAGTTGGCCTTGCGGCGCTTCTGGTCGGCCGCGCACGCGGCATCAGTGCCACAGTCCTGGAGGTTGTTGACCTTGGGTAGGAACGTCAACCAGTTGGCCAGAGCGGCCTTCTCAAGGGGAGGCATGATGATGTTGGTGATGGAGCTCCTGCCCTGCAGGTCCTCGTCCGTGGTCACCGACTCAACCTGGTCACGCTGGAACTTGCCCTTCCACGAGGTCGAGTCCGTCTCATACTTGGCAAAGTCGAAGTCAGCCTTGTCGACAGCGTAGGGGCCCAGAGCCTTGAGCAGCACCTGCAGCGGAACAGCATCCGAAGCCTGCGGGCCGAAGAAGTTGCCGTTGGTCGTCGCCGGCCATGGAGATGAACGAGTGCACGTTGTGGTCGTCCATCTCTTCGATGACACCGCGAGCCACCGAGCCGCCCTGCGAGTGGGCCAGGAAGTGGTAGCCATTCGCGTAGGCGGCCGTGTCCTTGGCGACAATGCCCTGGATCTGCTTGATGGCCATCTGCACCTGCTCCGACAGGGCCGTTTTCACGGAGCACTCGTTCATGCAGAAGTCGAGGGCCACGTACGTGCGGCTTTCAGCAGTCAGGTTGGCCTCAATCACGGCACCGTTGGTGGTGTTGCCCGTAGCACCGTGGAAGAAGACAGGCAGCTTGGCAGCTTCCGCGGCCTCGTTGTCGGCAGCAGAGCCGACGAGCGCAGCGGTGGCAGCAATCAGCAGAGCACGAACCGAGAACATTGTAGCGTGGGGGTCGAGTGGAGGCTATCCGATACCGTCGAAAACGAGAAGTGGCTAGATTCGGACGGTGACCATTAATCACCGGAAGTCATTAAAGCAACACTGACAACCAGGTCCAGCACCACTACAACCGTAATTTACCAAAAGCAAAAAAAGGTCGCTAACATTGACGCAATGTAATTTTTCCAGACGTGAATTTCATGTTTGGAGCTACTGGCTCGCATGAGCTCTCATTTCAGAATCTACCGGGTAGGAAGCAAGCGCCCGCACGCACGCTTTGCAGTCATGTCGTACGACCGTCTGCTGCCCGCTTACCTCTATTCTAATGTGTGCATGTGCTTCTGTGGTGCCTATATACATAAGTGCACTACGTATGCGGGAGGGAGCAAACGCCTTCCCAGTGCGTTGCGTTAGGTCCCAAGTCCCTTTGTGTGCGATGCGTGTTGAATACAAGCGTATGTGCAACTTTCTAAACAGTCGATAGCCGTTTTAATGCGTCTTTAGCCAACAGCACAACATCTAAGCTAACGTTAGGTTAATGGGTGAGGGCGAGCGAACGCGAGCGCGAGCCTCGCTCGGTGCATTCACCGATCGCCAACACCCGCCGATCAGGCGGAGTCGGGTCTACGCAATCGAGCGTAGCGAGCGCTGCAACTCGATATTTTTTCCTAGACAACGCGCCTGGCCGAGCCGAGGACTTCGCGTAAGGGGGTGGGGCAGGCCCCGACCGTAGCGCAGCGAAGCGAGAGAGGGACGGGCCTTCCCGTCGCGAAGTCCGCTGGCGAGAGCCAACGGACGAGTGTCCTGCCAACAAGGAATAGACTAGTGTCCTACAGTGCTACATGTAATATGGAAGGTGTTGTGATGCCCCCCCTCCTGCTGCTGCACGTGGACGGACGACACGGAGACCATGACGCGCTAGCCGCGCGGCGCCACGGAGTCGAACAGCGCGCAGTCCAAGTGCAGCATAGTTGCGTCGCCAAGCAGCGGAAGCTGACAGTGCACGTGGCGGCAATGGACATGGGCAGCTTGGCCGGCTGTCGTGGTGACGCGTGTCCACTATTGTAACATTAGTAAACCAAATATTCTCCCATTCCGAGGCCTCTTGACTGGACATGAATTCAATTCAATTCATTGAATTGATAAGATCAGGACTGCGGTGGGCAAACAAGAGGTATCTGTTCGACCGGCTTGATTGATGACTGTCGGTCAACTTCTTCAACGAGCACATCGGAATGCACGATCTTCCGTCGGCGGATCGTCAAGGTGAAATTCCCTGGATGAAATGACGTTGTACCTCTGTGTGCCGCTTTGCCGCGTGGCCCTAACACTGTACTAAGTACATGTAGTGCTGCTTTCTCCAATCACCGCAAAACTACTGTAGCTGTGGATACTTGAACAGTACTTCAAAGCTGCGATGCTCGCGAAGATTGGTGCCTTGATGTGTACATTCCGTGGCATCAATAAGCATGTTGTACCTCCAGTCTTGTCGACCACCGAGAAAGTATCCATCGAAAGGACGCATGCATTTAGTGCTGAGCTTTTCGCCACCACGTTCGAGCACTCCGCATCACTTCCCAGCACCGATCCCTTTGCCCCCAATTACTCATACTGTGTTCATTGTAAAGTTCTTTTTGTCGCGGACCCGTACGTCGCGGGCCGTAGGTTTATCCGCCTTGAGATATGGGCGCGGAACTGTCGAGGTATCTGGAGCACGACGCATTCCAGAGCGACAATGGCGTTCTCCTCGAGAACCAACTCGTACCAGCTGGCAGCTCCATCGCCAGTGTGCGTCGCACGAGCGCGGACGTCGCCAACCGCTCGCAGATGTTGGCGTTCTGCCGGCATTGGGATCTCATCCGAGTCGTCGAGTTCCTGCGCTGGTACACAGACCTCGTCAAGGTGAAGAAGAAACAGTTGGAAGGAGAGGAAGGAAGCGACAAGAACCAAGCGATAATTCTGTTGGATACCTCACACGTGCATCGACAAGTTGATCGGATCTCGAAAGACGTTGTGGTTCTGGAGCAGCTTCTGGTGCAGCTGGAAGAGGAGATCGAAAGTGTGGCCGTGAAGAACAATGATGATGCTCCTGATATTCCGATGAACGAGGGGCTTGCCGATGGGCTGGACATGGAAGAAATGATTGAAGATGATGGACCTGCACCTGAAGAGGAATTTATTGCGAGGAAGAAGAAGACGGAGAGGGAGCTGAGGGAGAAAGTTGTCGCCCTGCGCGAGCTGAAGCTGCATCTTCTTGGGTCGATTGAAGGTGTGGGGCTACGAGAAATCGTACACTGGCCCCTGTTTATCAAAGCTGTCACACACGTTCATTTCCAGGAGACGGTAAAAGCGAGCATCCAGTCCAGTGTGGAATGGCACCCAGCTTGCTCAGGGTACGCCATGCAGCGCGAAGGTCAAGCGAAATCTGCGCTAGAAGAGTACAACAAAGGGGATATTCTGCTGCCGCCGCCTGCGAAACATGAAATCGATGGCCATACTGATGATAGCGCCAGCAGCTCAGCGGCCAGTGGGGATGACAGCGAGGCTGGAGACGATGACAGCGGCGATGGGAGCGACAAAGGTGAACCAGAAGAGAGAGAGGAGGGCGTTGACGCTGCAGCTGAAGCTACGGAGAGCGCTCCTAAAGCCGCTGACGATGATGGAGAGGACGGCGATGTGAGTGAAGCGGATGAAGACAGCGGAAGTGAACACGAGGCCGTGCGTCCGATTAATTCAACTCCAGTTGAAGATGAAGGAGGGGATGATAACGAAAAACATCCTCTAAGTGAGGAATCACTGGCTGAGCACACAAAAGAAGAGTCCAACCAAATGCCTCCAAACGGACGAGCTAAGGTCGAAGCTCTCCTCAAGCAGCCTCGCATCATCCAGCGCACAATCCCCGAGCTGTTCGACCCAGCCACTCGCAGTCCGATATTCTTCGGCTACTCTTACGACAAGCAGAAGAACCGCGTGGAGGAGGCTCTCGAGAGCGAAACTGCGTCGACAGCGAAGGAAGACGCCGTCTTCGCAACGAAAGTCAAGTACCAGAAGGACAAATTAGAGTCGACTGTAGCCTCCGAGAAGGGGAAGCTTCAGGCGCTGGCGCAGAAGGAGAGCGATCTCCAAGTGAAGCGGGAGAAACATTGGGCCAAGCGCCAGGCCGACCTCGAACGCGCCAAGAAGGAGCTAGACCCGAACGACGTCTTCTTCCTCACACAAGAGGCGCAGGACAAGAAGACGAAGGACCAAGAGGCGTTTGAAGACGCGGAACTCCGCCACCAGAGGCAGAATATCGATACGAGGATCAAAGCAGCAGAGCAAGAGTGTGCTGTCTATCTGGATAAAGTCGCAGCGGTGCGATGCGTTGACAGACCGTTAGGCGTCGCTCGCTTGAAATTCCACGGAGATGAGCTGGAGAGGTACGAGGAGGAGATCCACGCGGCGAAGAAGGCTCTGGCCATTGCACAGGAGGAATACGCGGCACTGGCCAACTCAAAGCTCCGTGCGCCGGGTCACCAGGCCAAACTCCGCTCCCAAGTGCTGTTCGCTGAAGACCAAATCAAGTCTCGGGAGAATGAACTGGAGCGCATTTGTAAAATTCACGAGAACGAGCAGTTTCTCTTCGATCGCGCGCAAGATGTTTTCGACAAGGAGCAGCTCTTCGTGCCGCTGTTTAACGCTCTGAATGCGGGTAAAGGTGGCGACTTTGCCTTCCAGTTAGTCGACCTCACCATTGCGATGCTGTTAGGCGCTGGGAGTTGCTCTGTGGCCGACAAGATTCGGTTCCTCTTTGACGCATTCTCGCAGACAAGTGGGCGCAGTACGATTCGCGTCTTGGGGTCGGAGTCTCTCGCGGAGGTTATTCGCGTAGTTTTCAGCGTGCTGTCGCGTATCGGAGACGTTCATCTACCGCGGGTTATGACGCGAGAGTTCTTACAGGAATTCGTTGAGCGTGAGTTCTTAAAGTTAAATAGCGTATCGACAGGTGAAGATGATGACACGAGTGAAACCCGCGAGAAGAACGGGATGACTCTGCACGAGTTCAACAAGTACTGCGTCGAGACAATCGAGGGCTCCAAGTATCTGTGCGAGTTACTGGGGCATCCTTGGAAGTACCAGCAATTAAGTCGCTTTGTGGTTCAACACATGAGTGCGATTCACCAGTACAGGCTGGGTTTGATCAACATCAACGACTTGAAGTACGCTCTCGCTCGGCAAATGACTCAGCCACGCGAGGAATTATCTCAATGGAAGAAGGCGATAATCCATGAACGAGCGTTGGCGATGGGGGAGAATGACCCATTGAAGACGGACTACTCCAAGTACCTCCCCCGTCGTCAAGCGAAGCTGCTGTCTAACGTCGTCCCGTTGGATCATGGAGGGTACCGCAACCTGCTGCATTATCGGATGGAGGTGATTCTACGCTCCGCTGTACGTCTTCAGACGACTTGGAGAGCGCGGAAAGGCAGACAAATCGCTCGACTTGCAGCCGAGAAACAGGCATTTTACCACGCGCGTGGACTCGCGTTGGAGGAAGCAAGACAAACAGTAGAGAGGGAGTGGAGCGATCGAGACGCGAAACCCGCTCATAGCGTGGATAAAATGAAGTTTGAGGCGAAAATCCGCATGAAGCAGGTGAAGCTGCGCACCAAGGGCAACGCCTTCAGCCGTGAACAAGTGCTCTCTCTGATGACGGAAGAAGCGGTTCAAGCTGCGCAGAAGGAGGTGGAGAACCGGTTCCGCGAGATGGAGGAGGAGCTTGGGTATCTAAAACACACAGAAGCGTTGCAGCTCCCCCACGCTGCGATCGAGTACTTGAAGCCGGAGATCGCCAAAGGTTTGGTGGCTCAGCTCGTACACGCCAAACAGGAGTCAAGTACAGTCGGTTCCATGCTGGAAACTATCGCCGTGAACGAAGAGAAAGCAAAGAAAAAAGCCGAAGACAAGAAGCGGAAGCGAGATGAGGCTAGTGACCCACCCCATGAAGTCCCCGAGACGGACACAGGCGAAGAAGTGGAGAAGCATTTCCTGGATAGAGAGGCTTCAGCTGCCAGACAGTATCGAACCAGCGCTAGGAAGGAGAACATGGTACACGGCCGATTCCCGCCGGAGCTTTACTCCACAGGGTTTACGCTCGATGAGCTGTCACTTCAGATGACGCTGGCGTTCCCGGACCCCCCTCTAACCATGCTACAAGACCGACTTAAACAAGTTTGTGACGGGATGACGGACTTTAAACTAGCTGAGTTTCTGCAGGAATTGCCCTCAAAGCGCCACATTTGCGACTACGTGACTGCATTCCGTCGCCACGACGGATCGTACGAAATGGAGGCGATGGAGACGGATCTGTATGACCATTTCCGGATAATCCGCGGCTCGAACCAACTCGCCCCTGCGCTGGTTAATATTGCGGAGAGTGATCTGGAGTTTGGCTTGACGCAGAAACTGCTGAACTCGATTCAA
This sequence comes from Phytophthora sojae, assembly GCF_000149755.1. Taxonomy (NCBI): domain Eukaryota; phylum Oomycota; class Peronosporomycetes; order Peronosporales; family Peronosporaceae; genus Phytophthora; species Phytophthora sojae. The sequence continues at coordinate 3,438,796 of NW_009258116.1, forward strand.
CTGGAGAACGAGCAGATTTTGCACCAAATGGTGGAGGCGGAGAGCCACAAACTCGCGAATGAGAACGCTCTAGTCATGTCAAAGCGACTTATCCGCATGGGATACAAGAGCGAGATCGAAGCGGAGGGGAATCAAGAGAAAGACACTGCAACTGATGGAGATGGGGACAATAACCAGCAACATGTTGATCCTAGAAGTTTGTTCTTGCAAAAAGAGAGATACATTCTGGACCAGCGTCGGAAGAAGGCGGTAGAAGCGCACAACCGCCTCGTGGAGGCCATGAAGGCCTGGAAAGAGGCCGAGTGGTCTCTCTTAGAGACGGAGAGAAAACAGCTTCGAGTGAGTGCGTCCTACCCCGTTCTACCTGCGCATCGCACGCGATGGAGTGACCGCTTCCAGAACGCACTACGCCTTGGTGAAGCTGACGCGGACCAAATCCAAGCAAAGTACACGGAGATCTTGCAGATCTGCCAGGACTTCATCGAGACTGCGAGTGCAGTGGCTCTAGTGCTTGTACGCGAGTTCTACCTGCCCGTGCGAGCCAAGTCCATCCTCCCGGTAACGGAATCCCCGATCGACGGACGCAAAGACAACATCCGCAGCACGTCTCGCTTGAAATACGAGGCCCACGACATCCTCTTCAAGATCTGCACAGACGACCACGGACGCTTTGAGAGCTCCCACGAATACGCAGCAAAAGCCGGTGGACACGAAGTGCGCAACTCGGCCATTTACCTCCGAGAACTCAGTTCCTACACCAACATCCGCGTGCCATTGCAGTGTACGGTCGATTTCCAGGGATTTCGCGTCTTGTGCTCGGCGAAAATCCCCATTGAAGTCGTTGCGTGGACAGAGTCTGGAGATATTCAGAGAGTCTCGAAGCAACTCGTCCAGGGGAGTGACAACCGCGGCAAGACAGTGACGTTCCAGAACAAGGAGCTGGACGAAGCCTTAGCGAGTGTTGCAAGTCGGTTGAACCTCAGTCGACACAGCGCCAGGGGGTACCAGGACCTCACGTCCAAGAGCTTAAACGCAGCGGCGGATGTCCTCGGCTACCTCAACGGCCAGAAGCAGCTCGTCGTCCTTAATTTCTCACGCGCGATGCCGCCCGAAGACCCCGACATCACTCCGCACCTGCTTCAGTCAACGCGGGGCCTGAGCATCATGTGGCGGCAGCTTCGACCGGAACTTGTACGGAGCTTCAAAGTGCCGCTATCACCCGATGCGCTGTCTTCGCTAACGTACCGCACTCCGGACTGGCAAGAACAAGCTCTGGGCGTAGAAGACGCGACGAAATACCTCGTGAAGGAGGTTATTCCCCTCTTTGCCGCCAAATTATCGCAGAAAGCGGACTACTTCGAGTCTCCCGAGTTTGATTTAGTGAAGGAGATGCACCGACATGGCATCAACATGCGACACCTCGGTCTCCTCCGCGCTCAGTTCCTCTTTCAGTTGTCCGGAACTGCCACGCTGCAGTACTCCACTGCCGAGATCCAAACCTCGCAGGACTTTACGCGAGAACTGGATAGAGGTTCCCACGTGTACATTAACGGGAAAACGAGTACTGTTAGTCGAGACCGGAGCCACCGGTTCGACGCGACTTGCATCACTCTCACCACCCCTCACACGGGAGACTCTATCCAGAACGTGGCGGTGTATGGCGGACGACTGGACTGTCGAGAGCGATCTGCCAGTATCCGACGCTTTCTGTTGGGGGAAATGGTGGCTCGTACGTTTAAGAACATCCTCCGCCACTTCATGAGGCAAGCGGCGAAGACGAACGCCACCGGGTTAACACCGATGCTGCACAAGCAGATTGTGATCCAGTCTCTGAATTTACTCAGTGGCAGTCGAAGAGGGAGCGAAACACTATGGAAAACGCACATCTATGAGGGAATCCGCTTCCGGTTCGGGCTTCGAGCGGTGTCCGAAGTCGATAAACAAAACTTGCGCCGGAATCTCCTACCTATTCTCGAGTACATCGTCAGACGGGTGGCCGATATGATGGCGATTCCGATCAGTTCTCTGTGTTTAGAGCGTGTGGCACAGCTTCCAGACTGCTACACGTTCGTTCTGGACGATATTCTTCCATCCGGGGATCACTATCGAGTAAAGCACAACGTATCGATGCTATATTTCTCCATGGCGTCTCTACTACTGCTGCAAGCGACAGTGAAGCAAGCAACATCGTACAAGCAGCTCGTTGTAGCCGACAAGCCAAATGGATACTGGCCATTGTGTGATCGAAGAGGGACGTTTGAACCGACGAATCTGGGATCCTACGGGGCTCAATTCCGAGGGAAATACCTCCCTGGCTGCACTCTTGAAGGGGAGGGACCGATATTAAACACCGACATGAACCGCTCGTTGGTGCTGCGAAAGGCCTCGCGTGGTTGCGTTCAATTTCCTTATGACAAACGGTTCTACCCATCGGATGTGGATTCTCACGTGACGTTAGAGACTTGGTGTCGATGCGACGGCCACGAAAGTACAAGACGCGTGGTGTTAACTATGGGTCGCTTTTGCATCAGTGCACTGAAGGCAAACGTTTGGGCGTTTAGTATCAACGTAAAGAGTATCGACATCTTGGCGTTTGGCTCTCAAGTGGTGCTAGGCAAGTGGACGCACTTGGTGGGGACGTATGACGGCACTATCCTAAGGTTTTACGTGGACGGCTTGCTCCAAAACGAAGTGGAAGTGGAGAGCGTGGTGGACATGGAAATCCAGAAGAGAGAAGCTGTCATGGCGAAGACTCGTGAGGATATCGCTGACTTGGAGGACGAAGCCAAAGGTACGTGCTTCAAGGAGATTGACAGAGAGACCAAGCTTTTCTTCGCCACAAAGGAAGGCCGGCGACAGGTCAAGGCCATAAGCACAAAACTGCTGGATGAACACGAGTTTCGCGTACGATTATCGCGTACCGCAGCGAATTCTGCGACCGGATCGGAAGATAACTCGAAAACACCCCCTACTTCTGAGCCCCGAAAGAAGACGGAGGCCCCAGTGAAGAAAGACGCTTCGAAAGCGTCACGTTCAGACTTTGAACCTTTAGCGAAGAAGCAAATTCTCCGCGAGAAGTTCGACGCCAAGTGGTTAATTGTTGCAGCAGAGTTTAAGGAAATGCGGGAGCGTGTGAACCTGAAGATTCAGCGAGAGCTGGACGAACAGTCCAACCAAGAAGCTCGTCAGCTGCGTATCGGGTGTCTGTCTTCCGTTCGGCGGAGAGATGGAAAATATTTTTTCCACGGGAATATCGCCCACGTGGCGTACTACAACGGGAAAGTGTTCAGTCGCGATCAAGTAAACGCGCACTATGTGATGGGGACTCGCGACCGAGCGCATGAATCCGATCACCTGTTCGCTTTGGCCTCCAGTCGATTCTCCAGAGCGCTCGAGTACGCACCGGACGGCAAGAAGATGCTGGAAAAGTTTGCCGAAAACATTTGCGCGTCTCTAAAGTACGACTTGGACCACCAACACGCGCGTGAAATCTACAAGAAGAAGGTTCGCTGTGGATTGAAGCCGTTCATCGCAACGGAGAACGTCCACGGCATCGCTGAAGTGTTGAAGAATATCCCACGCGATCCCATATTCAGCGACTTGTTCTTGCTCTGCTACCACAGTTTGCTCAAAATTCAACCTTCATATTTCCAAGCCACCGAGTCGGAAAACTGCCGGTTAGCACTGCAAGAGCTCGGTCGAATGCCATTTGCCTTCTTTTTGGGCTCGCGGTCGGCTAACTCGCTGGTAAATATCATGAGTTGGTACGACCACACGGACGACGAGGACACGATCATATCAACTTTTGCAGATATTATTTGCAAGGTTTTGGTGGAGTTCCCGACATTTTACGGGGACCAACTCACGAATATGGTGTGGTTGCGGGACTTGCGTAACCCCAAGGCGGTGGTGTACTTTGTGTTGTCCGTAGAATCCAACGAAGACGTCCGTTGCATCGACCTGAAGGACGTTCTCGACATCTCCGAAGAAGACATGGACGTGATCACAAAGAGCAATCGGTTCTGCACCGGACTGCAACTGTCTCGCTGTTCGCGGCTGTCCGACGCTACGATGAGGCGCATAGCGTTCTGTTGTTCACAGCTCGAGGAGTTGGATATTTCCTACTGCACATTAATCACGGATATCGGACTCGCAGCTGTGGGGAAGTACTGCAATCGCCTGGTGCGTTTAAAGATGGTGCATTGCTCCCAGATCCGAGACGTTGGAGTCGAGGCGATAGTGCGAACGAACCCGAGACTGGAGGAGATTTCTCTTAGTTTCTGCGAGAGGATCACGGATCGGTGTTTCCTCACTATCGGCAAATCTTGTCCCGGCTTGGCGGCGTTAGAGGTGGAGCTCTGTGTCCAGCTCACCAACAGCGCCATGAAGTACCTTGCGACGATGTTAGTGAACCCGACCAAGCTGCGGAGACTGAATATCGGTGGCTGTCGACGTATCAGCGATGGAGGATTGCTGGAAGTGGTGAAAGTTTGCACGGGGCTGCAAAGAGTTAATCTTCGCCACTGCGACAGAATGACGGACCTCTCGGTTCGAACTCTCACTCACAACTGCTTGGAGTTAGAGACGTTGAACGTGGAGGAGCTAGAGTTGCTGTCCTACAAAGTGTTTTTATTCGATCAGGAAGGCGACGGGCGTGGCGTTGTGGATAAAAACCTCCTTCTCAAGATGAAGACGCTGAATGTTACGGGTTGCACGGGTCTGAACGACTTGGCTCTCGGTCATTTGGGCCACCGCTCGAAGAAGCTCGAGTCACTCAACATTTCTGCGTGCACGGAGCTCAGCGACCAGGGACTTCAATGGCTTCTGGACGATATGCTAGACCACTCAGTTGGAGGAGCCCACCTTACGCACATCGACGTGAGCTACTGCCCCAATTTGACGGCAAATGGCATCCACAAAGTTGTGCTTCGCTGTCCGAACATCGTGTCACTCAATTTATCTGGCTGTACCCACTTGAGCGATGCGAGTACCATTGAGATCGTCAACTCTTGCGAAAAGATTGTGCGGTTAGAGTTGGCGTTTTGCCGCGAGCTGTCGGATAGCGTGCTTCACGCTATTGCCAAGCACTTGAGTCTGGAGGAACTGAACTTGTCGCGCTGTGTCCGCATCACAGACGACGGGATGCTGGAGATCGCTGGTCAATCGTCGGTTCTCCGTCGACTGAACGTCGCGGCGTGTAAGAAGCTGAGCGAGCGAACTCTCCTCGCATTACTGGAGGGATGTCGATTACTCGAAGAAATGGACGTCACCCATTGCCCATTCTTCTCGCCCGAGACCCTCGCTCGGTTCGTGAAGAGGAAAGTGAAAATTATCTGCCGAAAACTCGAAGAAGTGTCGATCACCTCGGCCGTGCAGGATTTAGAGGCGAAGCAGCAGCAGGAACGAGAAGAAGCCGAGCAGCAACAGCAGAACGAAATGTCCTCCGAGGCGCTGCGCTATATGACTCCAGAACGACGTGCCAAGTACGCGATAGCTCTTCTAGGTGCGAAACCTGGACTAAAGGCCTCTGAAGCGAAGAAACCCTCGCCGAATAACCTACCGCCGATAGTTAGAAGAAGCGAACATGAAGATTAGTTAGAATATACAATACAATACACAACCAAATTCTATTAGGAAAGGTGAAACGGACATTGGTGCTATTACGAGCAAGTGATTTTCGTAGTAGTGTAAGTCACGTCCACAGTCCTGCGTAGAGCAGGAGTCGGAGCGATGGAACGCATTGACCTGGACGAAGAGGTGCGAAGGGACGAGGCTGATCGGAGTGGCCCCAAGACTTCGCACATTCACGAATCCATCCGTACGTTGCTCATGCTGCTCTGGTATGAAGCACTTGCGCATAACACTTAAGTGCTGTTGAACTTGTCTAGCGGACATCGATGAGGAGGATGAACTTGCACTACTCCGAGCGGAGAACGCTCTTTTAAAGAAGAAGGTGAAGGCGCTGGAAAGGGGCGGTCGTGGTGACAAACCTGGCTTGTGAGAATAATGGAGTCTTGTACTTGGGATATGCCATGCAACTAATTAAACGTGCTTGCTTCGATGCAGGAAGCTCGTTGTCGACGAGAAGGACATACAGCAGATCGACGTCCTGCTCAAGAAAGCAGAGGTGCGAAATTGAGTTTGTCAAGAGATCGGATGAGACCTGAAAGCTAACGAGGTTTTCGATTTTAATGCAAACAGGATGCGAAGATGGAGGCATTGAACTACGTAGCAAGCACATCCAGAGAAAAGGTAGGCGGTTTATTCATTGCAACAATTTAGTGCGCCACGATAAATAGTGATGAGGATAACTATGTGCAGCTCAGTCAAGATGTCCGCGTTCTTCAGTCCATTTTACAAAAGGTACGACGCTGTCGGAAAGGTCATTTGTAAGGCAATATCTCATCACAACTAAAACTCGTCCGTGCGTAAGTTAGGCAAAAGCTGAGCGTCATGCCTTTAAGAAAAAAGTAAAAGCCAGCGAGGAGAAACTTCGCGTTGAACGCGCCAAAATGGCTCAGGTGAGCACATTTCTATCGACAGATTTTTCACAAGATAACAAAGCGCATATCTGACAAACTTTCCGACTGGGCAGGAAGAGATTCGCTTCCAAGTTGATCGCGAGATTTTTGCCAAAATCATCGAGGTGAAACTGAATACAACAATTCCCACCGTGAATGCTTCATGGTTTGACACTTTTGCTTGATCTTGCCAATGTGTAGGACGACCGAGACGCTTACAACCAGGAAGTGGACATCCTGGTCCAAAAGGTGGCAGCCATCCAGAAAGAAAAGTTCGAACTGTTTCTTTGGGCAAAGGAGCAGCAAGAGCGTCACTTGCAAGAGATACGAAAGCTAACTCGAGCACTCGGAAGGACCAAACGAATCGTAGATGATCAGGTAAGGAGGAAAAATGAGTAGGACGGTTTGTGGGTGGGGGAATATTTGCTAACCACTTACCGCTCTGTCACCTTTTAGGCAACAAAAAGCATGGAAGTTCTCAGTACCGTGCGGCAGGTGCACTCCACTGTCCTTCGTCCTACCAGTACTTAACCAATTTGGTTGAATTGCAGCTTGAAAATCTAATTGATAAAAGGTTTTTGCTTTTTATGGCACTGTTGGCGATCGGTTGGCAGTGGTGTTATACCACTGAACCAGTAGTGACCTTCTCATTCTAGCGGACTGTAGATGATTCTCTGGAGACTGCCGCGCTGCTCCGACACTTGGATGACCATCTTGAGGTCGAGAATGTCGCCATTGTCGTCCTTGAAGGCCGCGATGAGCAGACCGCAATTGGTCAATTGACTCGGCTGGATGCCGGAAATGTTGATTTGAGGGGCCTATTTGCGCACATTTCCACGGTTAGGCTAGTGCTAACCGAGCGCGTTTTGGATTTAGAGACGAACCGAGAACTGGAAATGGTTGTCGCCGCGCGCGTAGTCAGTTGCCTCCACTTGGCCCAGTTGTGCACACACAAATCACTTTTTGGTTAAGGGAACACAATTTGCTTTCTCAGTTGTTTCATGGGGAAATATACGCAGTGCAAGACGGTGGAAAGGATATTGATAATGTGGCGCTTGGTGACCGAGTCCACGAGGTACTCGATGTCCCAGACGCCGTTGGTCACGGGCGCGTCCAGGTGGAAGTCCACCTCCAGGTTCAGCTCGACTGTGAGCGCCGCCGGGTTGGGCGAGATGTCCACGGCGGTGACGTTCACGTTCGGTCTGGAGCGCAGATAGTCCTCGGCTTCTTGCTGCTTGCTCTCGCTCATGCTCGCACTATTGGTGGCTTGGATACTTTCGACTGAAAAGGCGGCGAATTGGCATGGACCAAAACTGAAATTGGTACGACCAAATGTTGTCAAAGTTTATGGGTGGTAAAACTGCAAGTTGCGCACTTGCATAACGCTCGCTGAATCTGCACGGCAGATGCTGTGAAAATCCATCGAGCGGTGCAAGAGCCTTCCTGGGGAATGAGATATTGGGCGAAGATCGCTACCTACGTGCGAGAGCAACTGGAGGTATGCGCTTCAGCCAAAAGTCCAAGAATGGTAATCAGGGAAAAGCAGGTTGTCTTTGGTTGCATCCGGGACGGGTTGGACGCACGCACACACAGCGGTCGCTGCCATACTATGACCGAGTGGCCTGCGGAGCCCTGCGCTGTTGCCTGCAACTTGCCAACTGAGCCCTTCGTGGTTTCCGCTGGCAAGGCAGATGGTCGGTAATTTACGCGGTATACATTACATACCTGATGACCATAGTGAACCCAAGTGTAAGCAGCCCGGACTATCACCGGACCAAAAAAATCCGTGAAAATTACCTGCTGTATACAGTGGGACACCGCTCGACGCGAGTTTCTGAACCCATTTCGCCTGGCGCAACAATCTTCAACGTCCGTGTCTAATGTGTCGGGGCGGGGCGCACTTCAGCTTTTCCCCACATTCGTAGCGTGGATGGACAATGCGAGGTGTTGAGATGACCCTGTATGGCGTCTACTCGCGTCTCGCCGCGCTCGTTTCTCAGATCGAGCGCGTCGAAATACATGTAGCGCAGTGTGTAAAGGGAGAAATGCCCAGTGAAAACGATATTTCCGATGGACAACTAAGTACTCGCGGCTGGTAAGACCAGCGTGAGTTGCTGCTGGCGTGTCCACCGGTAGCCAGGATTACAGTACTCTCTCGATTTAAAGCTACGCAAGTTACAACAGCCAAGAACAACGTTTCCGTCTTCATACTTTACCAGAATTATGTTTGATAGAACCACACCGAAGCTTGAGTTAGCTGCACATTATAAACTGAAAGGTTGTGCTACTACAGGTAAGAGCTCAATTATTTAATATATTGTCAATGATAGCAAACGGCTCCATTCCTCGAGATTCCAATTCCAGTACTCGAGACCCCCGCACAGCAATCATACATACTGCAGTTTCGGGATGCGGCATTTTTAAATCAGCCAGCACAAGGCTAAAAGCCGCGAGTGCTCGAAGCTTTCGCAGCAGCAACTTGTCGGATCAATGCGAGCACGAGATTAAGGAGTCACAGGTGTCAATAAGTTGCTTAAAAGCAAATTCAGGTTGAGTTCCAGCCTCGGAGTTGGATCTTCGAATCTTAGCGGCGCTAAATTAGCGTACTCACTGCGAAGTCTCTCACTTGGTGCGGCACTCCATCAGCCTCACTTCGCTGCCAAGCTGATGTGGTGCCAACACACTGGTGCCGCTGCGACACCAGAGCACGTAGCTGTACCTACCCCGTCCGCGGCTAGTTTTGTGCGCTAAGTGGACCGACACACACCTGCTCACGATGCAGTGCTGTGAATTGCTGCCGGAGACACGCACCCACGCTGAATCAGGCAAGGTAGGAAGATCCCCAGACAACCATCGGAAACCCACCCGCCACTCCGGTGGATATGTCGCCCGGCCCCACGTTCTTCGCGCTTGACGCATAGGAGCTTCTTTCTGGCCAGCGTCCGTCCGCCACCCTGCCACCCTGCCACAGGGCCCAGCACTCATGTAAGGGCACGGCGCCGAGCTTCGACGCGCTCGATCTGAGAAACGGCGGCCGAGACGAACAGAGAGTCTCTGTTCGTCTCGGCCCCTGCACGGCGTCTCTGACAGAGACGCCGTGCAGGGTCATCCCAACAACTCGCACCGTCCATCCACGCTACGAAAGTGGGGAAAAGCTGAAGCGCGCCCCGCCCCGACACATTAGACACGGGAGTTGAAGCTTGTGAAATGGGTTCAGACACTCGCGTCTACCGATGTCCCACTGTATACAGTCGGTAATTTTCACGGAATTTTTGGTCCGGGGTCCTTACACTTTGGTTCACTATGGGCATCAGTACATGTATACCGCGTAAATTACCGACCGACCACCTGGCCAGCGAAAAACCACGACTCGTGGTCCACGAGGTCCCCAACCGTCAGTTGGCAAGTTGCAGTCTACCGCGCAGGGCTCCGCAGGCCAGTCGCCCCACACACAGTCCGCCATGCCCGTGCCCGTCGCGTCCACGGCCGCCGTGGCGCCCTACTCCGTTCTACCGGTGGACAACCGGCAGCCTACCAAGCCTGCCAAGAGCCCCAAGACCGTGCACTTCGCCAGCACCAAAGAGCTCGAGACGCACAGACCGCACTTGGACTCGCACTACCCGACGCCGCCGATGGCCCGGGCCGTGCCCCAAAACGGGTCCACCACACGTCGTTACACCATCGACGAGGTAGAACTCTACTTCAGCGAAGACCGGCCCGAGTGCCCCGTGGGCTCCCGAGACTACGCCGTGCGGAAAGCCGCCAGACGCGAGCATTTCGTGCTCTGCGGGTTCATGGAGACCCGCCGGGTGAAAATGGGCCTCACCACGTGGACCAAATGCTGGGCGGAACTGTACCACGGCATCCTGGTGCTGCGCAAGTATAAAGACACCGTGCAACGCAAACGGTCCTTGGTGCCCGTCGCCTCCAGCAGACTCGAGTTCCTCGACTTTAAGCAGAATGTCATGCAAATCGACTTCCTGTACCAGGGCAGGAGCGAGACCAGCATCCTCCGCTTCCAGACCAAGCAGGACATGTTCCTCTGGTGGTGGTCGATCCAGGTGGCGGCCCGCGTGCCGATGGAGCCGCAGCTGCTGCACAAGTGCATGGGGCGAGCCACGCTGTCCCCGTTCCAGATCAAGGAGGGCACGTACCAAGTGGACAACGTCCTGTTCCCCAAATTTACGCAGCCAGAGCTTAACCCGCTCAACAAGAAGATGGCAGCTCCTCGGGGGGTTACGCACCTCATTTTCATTCGGCACGGAGAGACCGAGAACATTAATTTCCGGGTTTGTGACCGAGACAAGAGACTCACCAAGCGTGGAGAAGAGCAAGCCCAGATCACGGCGAAATTCTTCAACAAGGTGTTTAAAGGACGCGGGAATGGCCGCCCGAGTGTCACGTTGGTGTACGGAGGCTTGCGACGAACGGTGGAGACGGCCGCGGTGTTCGCCAAAGCCATGCCGTGGATCAGTAACAAGTACGAGTGCTGCTTCTTGGAGGACGGCGCGCCCAAGAACGTGGACAGTTTCCAGCGGTTCGACTACCGCGAGTCGATGCACAAGATGGCGTTCCAGAACATTTGCCGGTGGGACGGAGACAACGAGCTGGTGCGGGGACCCAAGGGCGAGCTGGAGAACTTCAAGATCATCATCGCGCACACCAGCTTTATCCAGTATTGTATGGCGCAGTGCTACGATGTGCCTAAGGAGATCATTCAGCTCGGAGCCCCCATCAGCCACTGCAGCTTGACGCGGATTGACGTGAGGCCGAACGATGAGATGACAGGCAAATTCTCGAACCGAGTCTCGCACCTGCCGCTCACTCACCAGACCAGTGAGTAAAATAGTAAGAGTAACTAGAGGAGTGACGCTAAGCGCAATTAACTATTTACTTGGTATCCTACGCGAGGAAGTTAGTTGTTCGAGTTCTCATCAGCCACAGGTAGGGGCTTGACCGGAATTCGTGGGATTGTACTGCGACCGGCGCCACCGTTGACCACCGTTATGCACCGTTGACCACCGCTTTGCTGTACTGACAGATGTACTGTTCACCCCGAGAATAACTGACCAATAGCAACAGCCGACTGTTGACATCCGTGTTTGGAAGAACGAAGCTCTTCGCGAGGGCAACGTTCTCACCGAGCTCGCGCTGTTAGATTCCGATGCCCACGCTGTGGCCGTGACGAGAGAAGTACGTGTGTGATATATGTCTACTACAGTAATGCTGACCAAAAACCTGACGTTTTGCGGCATGGTCTTCAATGGTTATGCTGCTATCGTAGTAGGCTTATTGTTCGGCTTCGTGAATGATGCTATTGGGGTCCATGTGGAGGATGCAGGTCAGCCAGCAGTGCTACCTTGCCTCGGTGCCTGAGCTGCCAGCGCACAACACGCAGCAAGACCCTGCTTCAGCGACGGCGTCGAGCTGGGAACAGTCACCTCTGCGGTACAAAGGATTTGGAGATGAAGCGCGTTGGAGTGGACATCATCGACATCGGTGGGGAGTCCAGTCGCCGCGGGGACGAGCCCGTGACACTGAAGGAGGAGATGCTACGTGTGCTGTCCGTGCTCCGCGAGCAGAGCGAAGAGCGATGAGGCCATCCCCATTGACACGGCCAAAGCGGCAGGGGCCCGACAAGCTGTCGAAGCGGGGGAAACTTTGCCTACAGCATCTCGGCTGGATTGAACGACCAAAACATGCTTGCTATTGTCGCCAAGCTGCGTGTTCCGGTGGTGCTAATGCACATGCGCGGCACACCGCAGACGACGGCTGGGATCAACGAGTACGACGACGTGGTCGCTGAAGTGGGGAAGTGTTGAAGGAGCGTGTGGCGGCCGCAGAGGCCGCGGGTGTTCCGCTGGAACATTATCTTTGGTGCTGGCTTTGCCAAAGCGCACGTACGCTACTCTGGACCGTGCAGCAGGGCGTGCCATAGCCTGCCGCTGTTGTTGGGCCCTCTTCATTGGCGAAATATGTGGACGTCCAGTCCCGAAGACCATGCCTGGGGCACCGCCGCCGCGTACTGCGCTGCCATCAAGCAAGCAGCTAAAATTCTGCGCGTCCGAGTCGAGATGGTCGATGTGGTCAAGGTGTCACGTCATTTGGCGCGAGGCTTAGCGTACGGTAGGAATTTCGACCTCTTTCATTAACTGATACAGCGTCTACAAGCCGTGACATGCTAAGTCCAATGATACCTAATATGGTAACATAGGAAAACCTCAGCGAATATGTACTTATTATCAATGTTAGAGAGTGTCCGACCTTTAGCCATGCCGCTGCATGCATAACAAGACCAATACTACGTCGTTGTGTGCTCAATACCGTGCGCCTTGTACAGCTTTTCAGCTGGAGTACATGTGAGATAGCTGCAAACAATATTTTTTGGTTGGCGAGCGGGCGGCTGGCCCCGCCACCCGCAGGGTGGCGGGNCCAGCCGCCCTGTCGGCCCGGGAATGCCGGTCAAGCCCACAGGTAGTACTACTTGTTTTGAGCCGAAATGATGAACGCACGACAAGTTGAAGGCAAAAGAACGCATTGTGTATTGATGATCAAAGCAATGGGGACACGATATGTACGCTGGGTTTCTCTCTCATGGTCAGCGAGCGAGCGATCACTCACTAGCTCTGGTCTTGTCTCCGTTACGCTGGAACGGAGTGCTACATCCAGCGTGGACTGGAGTGTGAATTACCGTCTTTCCCTTTCACCTTTAGGCTGTGCACACCTGCTTCCCAACGTCGCTGGGGCACCTGCTGCCCGAGAATGAACCGGGTGACGTGATGTCCAGCTTGTCGGCGGAGCTCAAGATGGCCAGGTAGTTGCCGCGGTCCGACTTCTTGCCGCACGACTCCGGGGTGAGCTTGTCGGCCGAAGCCCGGCTGACGCGTGCGATGGTGTCTTCGAGACTTAGCGGGTAGCGGCCCACAACGAGCGTGTAGTCTCCGGCCGGAAGTGCCAGCGATAGGTAAGGATCGCGGAAGCTGATGGAGCGGTAGTGCGTCCGCTTGACGAAGTTATCGTCGTCGTCACCCGAGTTTACGAGGTCCGCGGCTGACAAACCTGCCGAGTTGGAGTGGAAGAGGTAGGCGACTGCATCCACGTACGCGCTCTCGCAGTTTCCGTTTACATCCATGAAGTTCGTGCCGTCCGCGCTTCCGTATGACGCCACCTCCACTGTAATTCGGTTGAAAGCGGGGACTTTGAACGGGATGTAGTCCACGGACACTGCACCATAGCTACGAACAATGGAGCCCTCAACACCAGTGGCATAGGCAGCAGCGGCTTCGAGGTGGTAGGGGCACTGCGAGTACGGAGCGTTCGGAGACACGACTTTGCACTGCGAGCCGATGTAGCTGCCCGGTCCGGAAACTTTCACAGTCGCGCTGGTGCTGATCGTGAGTCGGTAGCTGCCGTAGTTCGAGGTGCCCTTATCGCACACGCGCACCATCGGGGACAGGGGCATTTGCTTGTTTGCAGCTTGCTTCGGTGTGAGCCCCGACGCACTCACCGCCAATCGGTAGCTGCCCGCCGTGAGTTGCAGGTACAAGTATGAGTCAGCAGAGCTGATAGATCCGTCGCCATTGCCGTATCCGTTAGGAGCGTTGTCGTTAGCAGCAACAGCGGTCATGGCACCCGTAGCAGTGTTGGCACTGAACAGGACAATACTGGTGTCGAGGTATCCGGCATTGCAGTCGCCGTTTACATCCACATATCCGCCTCCTGCCTTCTCCTCCATGGAGAGGATGTCCAGCTCGACAACTGCATCCGACGAGAGCTTGAAATCCACGTAGTCGATCGATGTGAAGGTAGCAGTCGATGTGATCGTGCCATCCACTTTCGTCTTGGTAGTGGGAGCGGGGGCGTAGGTCGGGGCTTGCGTCGGAGGAGAAGTCGTCGGAGCTGAAGTGGCGGCGCTGTAGACGGCGTTCCTGGGCAGAATGTTGCGCGCTTTCATGTCGTTGACGAGCTTGTAGCTGTTGATGGCCGTGTTCGGGCAGCCTCCGCAGTGGTGCAAGGCGACGACGGCGTTGTCCGCCCAGGCAATGACAGGCGAGCCGGATGACCCACCCTGCGTGTCGAGCATGTAAGCGACCTGCTCCCTGGCACATCCATTCGTGTTCAGCGACGTCACCTTGCCCCATCCATTGTCCGTCTTCATCGCAATGTGCTTGCCCCAACCAGCCGGGTGCTGCGGGATGTAGATCCTCTCCGAGAGTACAGCTCCCGTCTGGCGGAGCTGCAGGAATCCATACTCGCCCGACAGGTTGATCGGCAGCTTCACCAGCGCGTAGTCGAGCGTGGCGTCGGCGTAAATGAGTGTCGAAGACCGAGCTCGCACCTTGCCGCCGCATGCCATTCCCTTGTTGCAATTGGTGCTGCAGGTCGCACCCTGAGCGTTGAACTCGAACTCCGTGTTGCTGGCGTGGGCCTGCTGCGAGATGCAATGGTTGTTGGTGATGAGGTGCCCCCCGTTGCCTAAAAGCCAGCCCGTGCAGAAGAAGGAGCCCGTCGACTTGTGGATCAGCAGGCGCGCCACAGCACCCGAGGCCTTGTATGCTTCGGTGTACGACGAGTAGCACACAGCTTGTTGACTCTCATCAGCGCCGCACACTTCTTCTTGCTGGGACTTGGCATTGTTGGCAGGTTGGGCGAGGAATCGGTAGCTGTCGACGGTGAAGCCCAGGCAGAGGAAGGTGTTGACTGCTTGGGCACCCACAGCGGGGTCGGTGGTCTGCGTGAAAAGCTCCACAACAACGGATGTGGTTTGTAGTGCGGTGGAGTAGAAGTCTCCACTTGCATCATCGCCATGGTACTTCAGCACTGTTGTCTCCGGGTCACTCGGGTTGGCCGCGCGGATCTGCACGTAGTCGTTCTTGGGCAGATTGAAAGCCGTGAAGTGGATGGAGACGAACTGCGCCAGCGAATTCGTGATCGTGTACGCGAACTGCGGCTCAGGCGTGGAATCGTCGGTGAAAGCCGGGTACGCGACGGTCTCGCCGCATCCAACGCCGAAGTTTTCCGCCTGGATGCCAGCGGGGGTGCCGCTGCTGTTGGTTGCTGTTTGAGCATGGGCGATGACGGCCCACGTTGCGACTGCAAAAGCCGCAACTCGGTGGAGTAGACGGGTCATTGTCTCTCGGTCTTTTTCTTTTCTTCCTGCTGAGTTGGCTCGTGAAGGTGGATTCGAGAATGAAAGGCAAGGAGGAGGCCCCAATCCCCCGAGTATATGAACTCAACGGCACAGCAGCACAAGGTGCAAGCCCCAGGAGGAGTTGGAAAACTCCGCAGGCATCAACGGATGGGAAGTGTCATTTGATAACCCAACCAAGCTACGTGCACCCAACCGAAAACGAAGATCAAGCGTCGTTGTTTCGCTCCGGTGATTTGGTCCCAACCGAGAGCATTGAAGTGGTAGCTTTCTCCGGCAGTTTTCGTAGGGAGTTACTGAAAGTTCCTCCAGCCAAACCAAAATGGGATCGTGGTGGTGACCAGCCAACACACTGGACGCACTGGGAGGCTACAGACTTGTCCCCGCTTCAGTAAAATTCGCAGCCTCTTCCTACCAACGCATGTCAGCGAGGGTATCTCGGCAATGCATCCGATTTGCTCCACCTAAACCAAAAGATACCGATAGAGTTCTGGGCAGGCGGCAACTAGCAAAACTTTTGGCGATTTTTGGAAAATGAAGATATGCATTTGATAAAGCTTAAGGATAGATAGCAACTACTATTGCAGAGAGAGGCTATGCTGTTTCTTACACAGCAGCGTCTGCAGGGAGGATGTTCCGCCAGCGCATGTCGTTCACCAGTTTGTAGCTGTTAATGGCCGTGTTGGGGCACCCACCGCAGTGGTGCAGAGCAATTACCAAGTTGTCCGACCACGAAAGGAGTGGGGACCCCGAAGACCCTCCCTGCGTGTCGAGGTAGTAAGCAACCTGGTCCCGCGCGCAGCCTTCCATCGACAGCGACGTCACCTTTCCCCAGCCGCTGTCCGACTTCATCGCGATACGCTTGCCCCATCCTGCCGGGTGCTGCGGCAAGTAGACGCGCTCGTTCATGGCAGCTCCGCTTGATCGAAGTTGTAGGTAGCCATACTCTCTGGCCAGATAGCTGGGCAGCTTCACGAGGGCGTAGTCGAGACCTTCATCTGCATAGATCAGCGTTGCATAATTAGCGCGGATATCTCCACCACAAGCGCGAGCAGAGGCGCAACTTCTGCTGCAAGAAGATCCCTGAGCGTCAAACTCAAACTCCGTGTTACTGGCATGCTCTTGGGTCGAGATGCAGTGGTGGTTGGTGACAAGGTGGCCCTCGCTGCCCAGGAGCCATCCCGTGCAGAAGAAAGCACCTTCGGGTTTCTTAATCAGCAGGCGGACCACCGTGTTGGAAGTCTGGAAGGCAGTATTGAACGACTTGTAGCACGCTGCTTCTCGGCTGTTGTCTGCGCCGCACACCTCTTCCTTCGAGCCATTCTGTGTTGATCCTTGAGCCAAGTACTGGTAGCTGTCGACCGAAAACCCCATACACTGCGACGTGTTCACGGCCTGCGGGTGGTTTGCCGACTCGGTGAACAGCTCGACGATCACAGCCGAAGTCGAGAGTGCAGTCGCGTAGAAGGACCCGTTCGTCTCGTTGCCTCGGTACTGCAAAACATGAGTCTCGCTCGAAGCGGGGTCCGCTGGACGAATCTGCACGTAGTCGCTTTCGGGCAAGTTGAAGTGCGTGAAGTGAACAGCGATGAAATCGGCCACCGGATTCGTGATGAGGTAGGCGAACCGCGGCTGCTCCGTGAATTCATCGGTGGGGGGATACTCCATGTCACCACCGCACCCTACGCCGAAGGTTTCGTCTTCGACCCCAGCAGCCGTGCTACTGGAGTTGAAGTAGTCCTGAGCTGATGCTGCCGAGAGCATCACCGCCGAGAGAAGGACATGACCGAGTAAACGAGTCATTCAGTTCTTGCACTTGGCTGAAGGTTGGTCGACTTGATGTCGTGGAAGTTGAAGGTTTCGGAATGCCATGTTCAGTGCTCTGTCCCCCGCCCAGAGTCGCAAGCTTGGCAATTCCAGCGTTGAATGAGTTCTGAAATGCGATCGTGCCCAACATGGGATGGTGTTCGTACTTGATGTAAGCACCCAGCGAAACCCAGTTCACACTATTTCATGACCGGATAGTTTTAAGTCAAATTGTCTGTTCGCATTTGCGAAGTGCAGCGACTTCATCCCAAAAATGACCCAAGAATCAAGATATCGATATCGTAAGATGCACTGAAGATAAATGCATTATGAGTTAGGTGGCACTTGACGTCCAGCGTAGTGACTTGCGGAAGAGTCTGTGCGTGTCAGTAGAAAGCTAACTTTGGTCCAGGGAGTTTACGCGCGAGCGTTCGCAGGCAGAATTCCGCGCCAGTTCATGTCGTTGATGAGCTTGTAGCTGTTAATGGCCGTGTTGGGGCAACCGCCGCAGTGGTGCAGAGCGACTACCGAGTTGTCCGACCAAGCGATGACAGGCGAGCCCGACGATCCACCCTGCGTGTCGAGGTAATAGGCGACCTGATCGCTGGCACAGCCGCCCATGCTCAGCGAAGTCACAGTTCCCCATCCATTGTCGGACTTCATCGCAATGCGCTTGCCCCAACCAGCCGGGTGCTGCGGCACATACACGCGCTCATTCATAGCAGCGCCGCTAGAGCGAAGCCGCAGGTAGCCGTACTGGCCCGTCGGGTTGTACGGCAACTTGACCAGCGCGTAGTCGAGCGTCGCGTCGGCGTAGATCAGCGTCGCATATGAGGCTACAATGGTTCCGCGGCACGAGCGAGGACTGGCGCAGTTGACACCGCAGCTGGAACCTTCAGCCATGAACTCGAATTCGGTGTTGCTGGCGTGAGCTTGCGTCGAGATGCAGTGGTGGTTCGTGATGAGGTGACCTTCGCTGCCAAGGAGCCAGCCCGTGCAGAAGTAAGAACCCGTCGACTTCTTGATCAGCAGGCGAACCACGGCGTTGGACGCTTGGAAGGCGTTCCAGTAGCCCTCGTAGCAGCGAGCTTCCTGACTGTTGTCGGCACCACAGACTTCTTCCTTGGACCCATTCAGAGTTGAAGCCTGGCCCAAGTACTGGTAGCTGTCGACCGCAAAGCCAACACATTCAGTCGCGTTGGCCGAGTCCACTGAGCTCGCGGCGTCAGTGAAGAGCTCCACAATGACGGACGACGTCGAGAGCGCATCGGAGTAGAAGGCCCCGCTGGTGTCGTTGCCGCGGTATTGCAGCACGCGAGTGTCTTTGGCTGCAGGATCAGCCGCGCGAACCTGCACGTAGTCGCTCTCGGGCAAGTTGAAGTCCTTGAAGTGCACCGAGATGAAATCGGCCAACGGATTCGTGACCAAGTAGGCGTAACGAGGCTGCACGGTCGAGTCGTCCGTGGTAGTCGGGTAGTCCATGTCTCCACCGCAGCCCACGCCGAAGTTCTCGTCCTCAACTCCAGGGGCGACATCGGCACTGCTGCTGCTGCTGGTGTTGGAGTACTGTGCAGTCGTGAACGTTGACAGAGCCGTTGTCAGGGCTAGCGCCGAAGCGACCGCGCGATAGAGCAGGCGTGTCATCGATCTTCTCTGCTGGAAGGAAGTGTTGCTGCTTGTTGTTGTTGCTTGTTGGTCCGACGATGGAAGTTCGGGAATGATCTCTTCGAGGCCTTCAAGTGGAGCACCGAGCTCAAATGGCCGATCCAATTGGCAGCGTGTCTTGTGCAAAAAGCTCCGAAACAGTTTCCTGCTCGCCCCGGCGCAGCAGTTTCGAAGCACCGGCACTACTCCTTCAGCATCCAGCGGCACTTGCTTGGCCACTGCATTAATGCTGAAGTATCCCCCGAGGTGGTTTCGTCGTGCTGGAGTCCAACGCAAGCTTGGCAGCCAGCAAAGTGCAGCAAACTTCTCCCCGCCGAAAAACGCGATGCAGCATGACCAACACCAGCACACACACCACCAAAAACTATTATTGCCCTCCACTCCTGCGACGATGTGCTCGGTATGAAAAGCTCTACCGTGTCTTGCCACTTCAAAGTCACGAGAAACAAGCTCCACACGCAACGCGACGACGCAACTTGATTCGAGCCAGAGAACAAGTCTCGACACGCTCTACAGCTTCATAGCAAAGGTGTGCACGCTAAGCAGACAAACAAACAGACAGAGAGAGGCTCCGTGAGCTAAAGGACAATTTCTGATGTACAAATGGGTGGTGTTAAAAAACACCGAGGGATAGAGGGAAGGGTGGAGCAGGACATGCTTGGCGCTCGACGTAGTGTAGTGTAGCTAGCGCAGTCTGCGCACCCATAATAAAATCACCGACCTTTTAGTAGCAGTGAGACATGGGAAGCAATTTACTTCTTGGCCGTCGTCTTCTTGACCGTCTTCTTGACCGTCTTCTTGGTGGCCTTGGCCGTGGCCTTCTTAGGGGCCGCCTTCTTGGCCGGGGTCTTCTTGGCGGGGGCCTTCTTGGCCGCCGTCTTCTTCACCGGGGCCTTCTTAGCCGCAGCCTTCTTGGCCGGGGCCTTCTTGGCAGCCGTCTTCTTGGCGGGAGCCTTCTTGGCAGCAACCTTCTTGGCCGCGGCCTTCTTGGCCGTGGGGGACTTCTTGGCCACCTTGGCCACCTTCTTGACCGTCTTGTCAGCCTTGTCCGACACCTTGAGGCTCTTCTTCTTGGTGGCGGCGGGCTTGCGCAGCTCCGGCGAGAGCTTGTACGAGCCCTTGACCTGGATGAACTTGCCGGCGTCCACGGCCGTGCGCAGGGCCTTGTTCAGGTGGTGGCTGGCGTAGTTGACCTTCTTGGCCTCCACGACCTTGGCGATGGCCTGGCGCGACGAGCCGTTGCGCTCCTTGAGCTCCTTGATGGCGTCCACGATAAGCTCAAAGTACGACGGACCGGCCTCGCCGGCGCTCTTAGGGGCGGCGGCCTTGGCGGCCTTGGTGGCCTTGGGCTTCTTGGCCTTGGGGGCCTCCTTCTTAGCGGGCTCCTCCTTCTTGGCGGCGGCCGTCTTGGCCTTGCGGGCGGACGGCGAGCGCGTCGTGGCCGGGGCGGCGGCCGTCTCCTCAGCGGGAGCGGCAGCGGTGGCAGGCGTGGGCTCGGCGGCCGCGGCCTTGGCGTCTTCGGCGGGGGCCATTGGGGCTGGAGCGGGGGCGAAGAGGAGGAAGCGGGGAGCGGTCGGAGCCGTCGGCGTCGAGTTCTTTTCTGCCAGTCAGGCGGAAATGGAGGGATTTTGGCGGATTTGGACTTTCGCGGGAAACTTAAAATTGGTGAGGCCCAATGGGCGCGCGGCAGTTGCAAATTCCGCCAATCAAAAGCCGATAACCGAACCGAATGGCGAAAACAACTGATTAGGGGACACGGAAGGGTTGTGGGAACGTATTTAGAACCAGACATGGAAGCCAACCAATTGAC
Source organism: Phytophthora sojae (assembly GCF_000149755.1). Taxonomy (NCBI): domain Eukaryota; phylum Oomycota; class Peronosporomycetes; order Peronosporales; family Peronosporaceae; genus Phytophthora; species Phytophthora sojae. Next base: position 3,459,746 of record NW_009258116.1, read on the forward strand.
GAGCCGGACTGGCGGCTGGCCGCCTGGAGCCTAGGGAGGGGCCTTGGTCTAATGGAGCGAACGCCTTGACGCTTACTCAGTATTTGAGGGTATCGTTGCGGATTCTATTCAGCTGAGATCACACTTCATTCAGTCAATATTATACATCAAGGTAAGTCGATACAGAATGCTGAAAATCGGCACGAACAGCTATCAATGCTGAGAACAAAAGTATCGTTCGCGCCTTGACAACCGTCTACAGTGGAGAACGGGTTTCAAAGACTAGGTACTCGGGTTCCTAGATAAGTTTATTACTGCGGAAGTGATTAGTGGTGGGGACTGACCTGAAATCTTCAAAGCTCATGCACTGAACCGGTACTTGTGGGCCCAGTGCGCAAGCGGCTCGACCGAATGAAGCCAATTTGGACGGCAGAGCTACTAACACTGGAACACCTTAAAGAAGTGCACGATTGGGGTTTCTGAAAAGGGGATCATGGCTGAGTAAGCAACTCGCATGGTGCGAGCGCTGAAGCGTGCGAATCGCTCCTGTAGTACCCGTACGTGTTGGCAATTGTGAGTATTGTGGATTGTTCAGATCTCTTCGTGTTCCAGTACATCTACGGATCATTTAAACGAGGATTGATCGGCGCCGTACTGACCGACTATCTAAGATAAGCATCGACCTGGTGGACTTTGCCAGCGCTCATGTGAATGGCGGGAGCACGGCACAAATAGTGGCGGGAACATTGGAGTAGTCGTAACGGTAGTTATGCTGGCAGTACGTACCGGTTGTGGTAATCTAGTCGCCGAGGTGTGGAGAAAGAAGGACGCTGTTGGAGCTTCGACCAATCAGGCCAGATAAAGAGGGACTTGTACTAGTAAGAAGAAGAAGGTCCAGGCAATGTTTGCACTTGATGCAGAATATAACAGCGTCGAGCGAGTACAATCAGAAGGTAAAGCGTTCCGCAACGCAACAGACATCAACCTCCACCCGACAACAAGAACAGCAACGCAGCTCGAAGTGGTGAACATCAACCGCAACAACATGAAGAAGGTGTGGTTCCTGTATGAGGGCAGAGGCGTGGTCGGCAGCATCAGCAGAAACACGGAGGCAATGCGAGTCTTGGACGAGGGCAAGCAGTATCAGTAGCAGCAATACCAGGGCTGCAGCTTATGTATGCGAAACAACCACTCAAAGGCGGCAGTGCTTCCGCGAGCCGCCCTTCTTAGCGTACCACCCGCATAATGAACAGCACAACAGTAGGGTCGTGACGAATGCAGGAGATACTCGACCAAATGTCACAAATGATGGAGACAATACACAAGCGTCATGAGATCCAAATCAACGGCCTGTGGTGCTGCCAAGCGGACAAGATCAATGCACTCGCATTGCGATATCATTGACTACGGTAAGGGTTCTTCCTGTCATGACCGGTCCAGAGTGTCGACCAACGACAGTGCACGTAACAACGAGACATTCGGCAGCACTACATGTACCAAATGCCACGATGGAGAGACACTGACACCGCTGCTGCCAAATCCCGAACTGCAGCCAAATCGTGCCGTCATGGGTCAGTAATGGTGAGCGAGGTCCACATCGGCGAAAACAACTTCCCAGCTCTGATCGACACTGGCTGCTTTCGTTCTACCATCGATCAAAGTGGCGTGGAGCAAATACCGGGGCATTATATAATACAAAAGGAACATTCAAGCAAGTCAACCAGCATGGCGACGCACGTGGCAATGCCTCCACTCAACTTACTAGTTTCTCGACCAAGCGTGTATGTACGCAATGTTAAAAAAAATTGCCCTTATGGAGCTCCTCGACTGTGAACCACATCGTTACGCAAGCGAGGATGACGTCAACAAAATACCATACCAACTGGCTCCTGATAACCTCAAGCCCACGGCGCCACACACATGGGAGCTGCTGCTCAAATGACCGTCCGCGGCGCGAAAAAGTAGCCGCAAGTAGTTACTGACGCCGATGCCGCTGCAGCACCAACGCCTCGTCTACTAATTCCAGTGATGGTCATTTTAACCGGTATACTGAAGCATGTCTACACATCAGTTTAAACAACGTACTTCAGTTTGGCCGTGACCCAGTTCGGGCAACAGCTACAAGGGCTTGATAGCAGCCATCTTTCAGGTCTCTAGGATAGCGGTCCGGGCTACGGGCTTCTTTCTGGGCGCCTCGATCTCGCGCAAGGAGGAACAGCGAGAACAAGTGTTGTACGCTAGGCAAGATCACCAGCTCGACAGTGGCCAACCTGCCGGCAGCGGACACAATGCCGCGCGCAATACAATACAGCAACGAGACGTGCTAGGTACTGTGCAGTGTAGCCAACGCGGTCATGAACGCAAAGGGCTGTTTGTAACGGTCTGCCTAGCCGAGTGTCCCGTAATTAAATTTTTCATTAAAAAAACAGTGTTTACAATATTACTGTAGAGCAATGCGGATTTAGTCCACAGCAAACCTCGCAGAACTTCTCGCTGCGGGTATCTACACGTACATGTAGCGCGATGGACAGCGCAGCCGGGAGATCTGCGTCATCACAAGATTAGCCACGGGTGAATGAACTGAAGCAAATCTAATATCAGTATGCATCCCGCCAAGTGCGCACGGACGCAACGTGGCCTGTCTGAGTGGCTTGAGCACAGCATGTCGTGTCTTGAGTGCAGAGCACTTCCTCTCCCTCGTCTTGACCTTCTTCCTCCTCGCTCTTGTTCCTTATCCTCCCGCCTCGGCGTCACGCCCCTGCTCTCGAGCCGCCCTGCATTGCCTTCTTTCGCGTAGTGTACGTCCGCCGACTCGCTGCCTTTCTGCTCGTGACCACCGCCGCGTTCTGCGCCGTCTTGGGCTGCACGTCACCACCGCCTATCGCGCTGTGTGTCACTGGGGCCACGGAAGGGTCCAGCAAGTCGGTTGCACTGTGGAGTGGCTCGCCCGGATCGCTTCCTTGCGGCCGGAGCAACGTTGTGTGGCTCAGACGCACCTGTAAGTCCTACAACGGGTCCTCGCTGTCTCGGCTGCGTGCTCACCCTGTGCTGGCGGTTGTAGCGCTCGGAATGTCCTTCAGCTCACCATTCGGCCGCAATGTCATGCCACTGCGGCATGCAGCCGTGCTGCGGAAGCTGTCTGTGCTGCTGGAGCGGGTTTGCCCTCCACTAAATCTACATTGCTCTAAATACTAAATTCAGCAAATATTTTCTGATATTTGGATGTTACTTCAGTTACTTCAGTCCATTTTGCATGACACTGCCGCGAACTTGGACGTGCAAAGGTGTAGAAGTGCGCGCATGCATCTTGCACGTCGCCAAGGATGACAAGAGCTAGACCATTATTTTTTAATCAAATGCATAGTAACCGTCTATGACTTTAATGGTGTATTTGAATTTTAGTACACGTTTTGTGAAGTTGAGTTTGAGAATAACGCCGTCTGATGGTGTAGTACTGTTGACAGAGGAGCACTTGCTCCGATTTTTCCTTTTTAACTGGCTTTATGGAATATACTACCCCATTTCAAGAATCATCTACCTAGCTTATCTGGATAAAGGGCTCGTCGTTGGAAACACGATACAATCCACCAGAATGTTTGAACCCAGTGCTGCCCACAAATTTCGTAGTATCCACACATAATTATGGCAATACATTATTATTATTATTATTATTGTTTTTTTTTTTTTGGGGGGGGGGGGGGCATCGCATCGCATAATGTGCATCCATCTGTCCACATTTCTTACTACCTCCAGCTCGGTGTCATCTTCACGTACCTTTATGTCTCTTCGAACTGTATCTACATTCTACATTGTAACATAAGTTAGCTCCCGATAAAATTAGAGACATTGGTTAACGTACCCAGGGGCCGCGCCACTTCATCGTTGTACCGCCCATGGGCCGATTTTCAAATCTTCGTTGTGCCGTTGTCTCTACAACAATGGGTCACCCTTCTCTTGATGTCATAGCACCACTGGATGTGACGATAGTAGTGGGAGCGGGCTACAACGGCTAAGAACATGATCTTGCTGATGTAGCTCTCATTGGGGCATGATCGGTAGTAAGTTACCCCGCCACCATCAAGTAGTACTTCGTGGTCCCATATTTAGATTAAACCATGTCTATGTGCAAGACATCTTGTCTGTGATGAACCCGGTAAAAGAAGGCCTTCAAATAAAATATACACGGCGTAGCAACAGATAAAAATAAATAGTTTACTTCAAGAAATTACGGACTACAATACGTAGCGGCATATCGACATGCACCAGGACCCACTGGATTCGCTGATATCTTGTGCACGATGTCAACAAGATGGCGCTGCAATGCCGAGAAATATATACTGGCGGCAAGGCCGAAAGAGGTGCAACAGCACCCGCAGGAACCGTCCGCTCAAACGGGAAACGCACACCGTCTCGACTGAGGCGATGCTCATGTTTCCGCCCACCACGATCGAATTGTTCACAGTTCGCCACGTTGGCGATCTTCTTGATGTCGGCCTCCAAGTGCTGATGGTCACGCCAACGAGTCCAGTACACCCACGCTCTGCACGAGTGATTTAGCTCTGCAGCTTGCACGTGGGCTCGATGGCTGCCAGCGCATGGCCGTTCTTGATGTTATCCCCACACACATGATCGCAACGTCGTGTCTTTGATAGGTAGGCGTCGCGTAATTTGTCAAGTCTGCGCTAACGTAATTCACAGGTCAATTGACACCTCTTATTGTCGCTCCATCAATCACGTCACCGAGATCTTATTGTTTGGTACTGTTGTTGACGGCGGTGGGGATGGTCTGCCCACGCCGTCCCGTTGTCTTCGACGGAGCCATGGATGGTACCTGTCACCGGGGCTCAGTCCCAAAGTACCGATACACGACGGTGTCGTCTACAGCGACAAACGCAGAAGTCACCCTGCGTACCGACGGAGTTGCCGATGCTTGGATCGAGTGGTTGTCGACGGTGTTCTCGGGCGGTTCCTTGCTGGTATGGCGATCGGAGACACCGGTACGCAGCGGCGTCGGTAGCACACGAAAGGGGCCAATTACCGACGGAGAGCAGCCGCGACGCAAAACGAGCGAAGGGTAAGAGTTCGACCGAAGGGCGGGTCGCACTGACGCGTCCGCCTCGGGATAGAAGGAGTAAGGAGCCATTCGATAGGACCAAAATGTGAGCGAGAACTAAAGACTTCGTCCGGACCATAACGGAATGCGGTCACTTGGCTCCTCAGTTGCAGTTCCCAATTTCTCTATTTGTCCATCACAGCCCGCTGTTCACGTTCCGTAATCGCAATCCTATATGGTCCGGACGAAGTCTTTAGTTCTCGCTCACATTTTGGTCCTATCGAATGGCTCCTTACTCCTTCTATCCCGAGGCGGACGCGTCAGTGCGACCCGCCCTTCGGTCGAACTCTTACCCTTCGCTCGTTTTGCGTCGCGGCTGCTCTCCGTCGGTAATTGGCCCCTTTCGTGTGCTAGGTTCACCACCAATCGGCGTGGCATGCTCTGCAAAATGTTTAGCACGACAGCGGTCGGTTCTTCTGCGCGTTTAGGTCTTAGGCAAGAAAACAGACAAGTTGCTGGAGCCAAAGGTGTATTTACACCATATCAGTCGAATCGGTTTGGGCTTGTGGGCTTGGGCACCCTGTTCTAGGCTGTTCGTCGACCTGAAGATAGACGCTGCGCGTATCTTTAACATGGACAAAACCTCATCATACATAAGAACGTGCGGAAATCCTCGGTGTGCGCGGATCACCCAAAGGCTTGTGCAGTGACACAAATACAAACTTCCACACGAGTGGGTGCGATAAGCGATACTCGCGCTACGGTACCCATCTGAGTCTTGTGCCAGATGTGCAGTTTTTTTTAAGGAAGCCAAAGCGGCCCTAGGCCGGCGTTTGATGAATGTTCTAGACCATCATCCGCAGTAATAAAATTGGGGGAGGTGCTTGACTGGGTAACAGCTGATTCTTTTGACGAGCGCCATCTTATCAGCGGCCAAAATCACATGATCACTTGCCTGGAAACAAACTTGCTGTTCCAGGTCGTTCGTGAAGCGTCCGTTGCCAGCGTGAGCTCTTTCTTGTTGCGCTTGATTTTTTTAAATCTTCTGACGTTTTCCCCCCGTACCGAGATTATAAATTGGCTGTGCCTTCTTGCGCGGGTTGAGCTGTGACGCGCGAGATGATTGACCGTAAAGTCAATATCCGCACCGACTAGGTAGACCAAACGCCAGACGACTTGTCTCTATGGCACATGCACACATCGTTGACTTCCGCATCGATCGGTGCACTTGTCATTGTGTTCAGCCTGGTGTGCAGCACCATCGAAGTTAGCGTCGGACACACTGATCGCTTTGTAAATCGATAGAGCCCTTCCGGGTGTAGGCGGACTACAAGATCAGTAGTTGGTCGTGCGCGGTCCATTTAATTTGCATTAAAAATATTTTGGAAGGCGCACCAAGGTTGTTGGCTGAGTAATTGGTGCAAAGACAGCCATCCGATGGATAACGTGGCTCTCGCCCGGATGCTCTATAAGAATGTCGTCTGCATACAAGCAAACGAATAACAGATCATTAGCTAAACACATGTAGTAAGGGCCTTCTTCACTTGCTACCACTCTTAATCTGTAGCTTCGTAGGAACGAATCGGTTTCGTGGAGTCATCTCGCTTCAGTCTATACTATGATATCTCCGACCCCCGATCAGCTCCGACCTATACCAAACCTAGGGTATATCATATCAAGCGAATCCGTAAGAACCAATCAGTTTATGTCGTGGGCCAGACACGATTCCAATTTGTATTCAGGATTTTGCGTTGGGTGGAGGGCGGCGGTGCCATCAATGTTGCCGTTGGTAGCCGGAGGCAACAGCAACGGTTGATCAGGACGGGCGGCGGGGTGGCGGCAGCTGGTGCGCGGGGCCCAGGACCTCACCGCGACCTGATGGTCGCTTGATCGTTCGGTGAGCATTTGCAGGCGCCCCGGTAGTCTGGCCGACCCTGTCGAATGACCAACAGCTGCCTCGTCGCTGCTGCCGCGCTACCTAGACCATGAAGACCTGTGAGTGCTGGTGCCAACCCGGCAGGGGCGGACGGCATGCATCCCTCATGTAGCGCACCCCGCTCAACTGGTGTCATGCGCGCTTGCACGACGGAGTCCGCGTTGCTATACAAATATGAGTACATTCTTTGTTAAATAATATGACGCATATAAAATTACTTTCTGAACCAAATGTGCACGCCTACAGTAGCGGCTCCACTAACACACTTGCATGTACATGTACCCCGCGCATGTACACTCATGCAGGATTTCCTACAGACCGCATGTGTACCCCGGTTACGGTAGAGGAACAGATCAGAGAAATGCCAATATGCATGTGATATGCATCTATCTTAAAAGTTGTATGCACATACACATATTTTGGATTGTGCCGATCTCTATCAATCACGTCCAGGGCGCCAGTCTTGGCACTGTCGGCAACATCCCGGCTACCTTCTCCGGGACACTCTTCTTTACTGCGGCATCTTCAGGGACACCTTCGCATGACGATGATGCTCCACTGAGCCGGAGTAATTAATCAATTGGGTTCGCTGCTTTATCGCCTCCACTCGCTGTGGTCTCAGACCCTCAGGTACTCAGACCCTTAGGTCCTCAGGTGCTCACGCCAAGCGGATATCGAACTTAGTGTACAATGGAAACAATCTAGCGCGTGCTCACACAATTCCATGTTGAAGTGCTCTGAACAGTTATATAATCGCTACGGGATGTTGCACGCGCTTGTGGTTGCAAGTTCGGTGCTATTGCAATCGCCAGGGCTCTTAAACACCAGCAACAAAGCGTCATGCCACTGCCAAGCCACGTGTTTACTCTTAAGCCGTTCCAGACCTATGATTGATAAAAGCGCCGTCGGATAAATGCGTATGAAATTAAAGGTAGCTGGCATAGAAGTAGAAAACAACTCGTTTTGTTAATAAATGAGACATCCTCCTGGAGAAACATCCGGCAGTCGAGAAGATCAAGGAAAGTGAGATCAGAGTTTTTCGACAGGAAACTTGTTTACTTTATTTTTTACAGCAAGCCTCTGAGTCTGGACGTCTGTTAATGTCGCTGTCGAGACCGAACGCGGGTCGCCAGCCAACCCAGACGGCGGCAAGTTGGTATCCGACACACTGGCACCAGCCTCAGGGGCAATCCACACAACTGCGACCTCCAGGTCGATGGCGGAAGAAGCTTCGCTAATGACAGATGGGGGCTGCGCCGCAGAAGATACGTTGGAAGCCGTTGAAGCTCTGAGGATGACCGCGATGCTGAATTCCGTTGACATTTCCGAGCATGCGTGGACGAGACTGGCAAGAGCACTCCACGGCAGCGGCCCGCGCCTGGTACCAGCCGACGCAGGAAAGATGCTTAGAATGTGTTTGACAAAGGCTGCCACCGCCGACGCGAACGCTTCTGACTTGGCCGGGGACACCTGCCAGGCTGCCTTGCACCTGGCTCCAGCAACGATCGGCGGTCATGGCAGCGTTGGATCGGCCTTGGCGGTAAAGCCAGGGATTGACAAGGGCCTTAGTGCCATATAATTATTATACTAGGGGCGATGAGAGCACAAGATGGATCGCCATTGTACCATGTGGACTAAGAGTCGACATGGGAGCAGCAAGCCACCTCAAACGCGAGCAGATTGTTCGATATGCAGGGCGCCGCTTCTTGGATAAATTTACTGATCTCGAAGCCGTCGAAGTGCCAGTGCTGAAGCCTTCACGTACAAAGACGGGTCAATAGGCAACCAAACCGAACCAACAACCAAGTACCCAAAAGCGAACGGCAGATTTATTCAACTACGGGCAGATCCAGCCGATCAAGACCCTGCAGTATTGAGACGAAGCGTGAGTTCGTGAATTTGACATTAGCAGTGACATGGTGCAATGGGAGGCCGTAGTTCTACGCCTGGATCTAAGCAAGGAATTCATCGCGGAGGTGCTCCCAGTTTTTTTTACGACAAATCCAGCGGGCCTGTTATGCGATGCATATTGAGTTGACATGGGGTCTGCTTTACCATGGTTGTATGTTATTCCGCATTTTGCAATGCAGCAGGCACGGAAGCGCGGGCGTTCAAATAGTCCAATTCGGACGCTCCGTCGCTTGCGGCCGAGGCCAACGCTGCCACAGTTGCGTGATGACACCGCCAAGAGTGCCGATCGCACGTCTGCTGAGGGGAGAACCAGAAATCGAGTTGCGCTCTTCAATAGAGGCAATCGATCTGGATGATGAGCAGATTCCCGAGCTCCGAGCGTTCGACGACCAAACCCTTCAACACAGCGGTAAGATATTCGTTTCGTTACAAAGCATTACAAGTATTTACTATGAGTTCGGTAAACATATAGGCAAAGCAAAACTAGTAGAACAGTTTAAGCTTTCTGTCTACGAATTAGAGAACTGGGTCCCAGTAATTTAGGAAGGCCGGATCTGCGCGCAGAAAGATGTCAACCGCTACTGGATCGAAGTTGATGCCGCTCTTCAACAACCTCAACTTCGGGCTGCGCTTCGGAGGTCGCTCTCTCTACCGCCGCGTGACGTACTCGTCTACGACAAGTCGAAGTTGGATGGTCGCGACGGTGTGTATTACCAGGCGCTGTCATTGTTCTCCGATTTACGCAAGAGCACGGACCCGCGAGTTGTTGAGGCAGTCGAAGCCAGCATCAAGAACATTATGGAACTTGCTCAAGACGTGGGATGCAAGAATCCGATCGTGCCGAAGGACTGGGTGCTATGCAAATACGGTAAGTTTGCAAATTTGTTTTGTGTTTATGTTACTAACTATACTCTGTTTTAGGCATTTCTACAAATGTTCTGCATAGGGTTTCCGTGTCTCTACTAGGTGACTACAAGTTTGCAAGGTTCCAGGAGTTTCGGGGCGCTCGGCTTGTGGAATTTCCACCTACCGACCCAACTGAAAAACCCTGCACGAAACTTACTGCGATGCGACAAGCGGAAGACTATCTTGCGCAAACTACTCACCGGATCGGTTTCATCATTCGCGGTGTGAAAGACCACCGAGAACTGTGTCTGGTGCGGAAGTCGCAGATCGTGAGAGACTTAGCCACACTGGCAACTATCCCGGATAATGTGATTTCGCCGGTTCGATGGAGTGAGCTGTAATTTTCTAAGCGTGGCTTACATTTTTAAGAAAAAAATGATTTGTACCAATTGCTTGGGGTAATGATTTTCGTGGAATGCATTGTATTTTCAGTTTTTTTAGATGATTATTTTTTATTTTGATACAATATGATTTACAGTTATTGTGCTTTGTAAACGTTTTGTCGTTTTGATTGGGAGCTTTCCTCGAGTTATAATAAATCGAGACCGATTTAATAAAACGAGGTCAAAGAAAGAGACAGATCGATCTATTTAGGTCGGCAAATAACTCGACCGACGACAATCCAAATCAAGGCCCGAGGTCGATATCCTGGTGGATTTGAGCACAACGAGGTCGATCTACGATAAATCGATCCTTTTTGCGTTTTCAAAAGCGCAATTCTAGGTTGATCTAAATAAATCGAGGTCGTCCATGCTACCGCCTCTGTTTTGTACCCCAATTTGTGGACCGGCTTTCCTCGATCTAGGCCATAAAACCGGGCGGCATTTTATCTGCAAAGCACAATAAAGGTACTATTATAGATAATACATATGTACATTTAATACTGGGATTGGAAGCAACGTTAGTGCAGCTATCCTAGACCAAATACGGTTATATCCATGGTACATTATGATGATCTCACTGGGCCACCCAAAAAGGTTTATGTGTGCTACCGGTGACATGTATAAGTACATATATTGAGTACGAAGTGAAGTGCGATTGAGGCAGACTGTGCAATAGCACTAGAGGTAAGCATTCTACAAGCTGCAGATCTTATTTATAGTTTTGTAAGACATTCTCGGTTGATATCTTGCATCAGTTGTAATGCATATTTCAGGGCAGATGTTGCGGCTGTGTGTGAAGCCGACCGTACCTAAAAACATTAATTAAAAATGGGGTACCAAAATCCTAGCATTGGGGTAACAAACATGTAGTACGGCGAAACAGCTGATTAGGGGACACGGAAGGGTTGTGGGGACGTATTTAGAGTGGCTCAATATAACCAATTGACGAGCCGGACTGGCGGCTGGCCGGCCACCGGTAATAGTGGTCGTGGTCTAATCGAGCGAACGCTTTTGCTGCAAAATCGAATTTATCGCTGCGGCTTCTATTCAGTCGAGCTCGCACTTCATTCAGGTATTCCCCGTACGCCAAGGGAAGCTGGTACACAAAATTGATGATCGACACGAATAGCTATCAATCTTGAAACAAAACTATCGTTCTTAAAGTACGCCTCAACTACCTTTATAGTGAAGAACGGGGTTCAAGGACTGGGAGCTCGGGTGCTTGGACGGGTTGATTGATCGCAGGTGATTAGCAGTGGAAACTGGCATGAGGACTTCTAGGCTCGTGTACTGATCCAGTATCTCGAGGGCCCAGTGCGAAGGTACTTCGACCGAATGGATACAATTCGGTACTGAAGCACCTAATGAACCGCACTGGAGCACCTAATGAACCGCATGCTTGACGTTTCTCAAATGGAAATCATGGTTATGTTAGCAACTCACATGGTGCGATCGTGGAAGAGTGCGAATCGTACCTGGACGGAACAGTACCAGTACTTGTTGGCACTGCTGCGCCACGGCGCGTTCCGCCGGAACCCCAGGTGCAACCTTCGTACACGGCACAGCAGGACGTGGCTGGACAACGTCGGGCTGAAGATATCCAGCGAGGGACCTGGACTGGTTCGGGTTCTCGGAGGTCTCAGGCAAGGAGAATTATGCTGTCGTCGGCGCTGACTTCAAGACATGGGGGCTGCGGTTTTGGCAGCGACTCTTTGCCGTGTGGCAAATGAGCAGCGGGGACTGGACCGAAGTGTTCAAGATGATCGCGCTCAGCGGGGAGCTGGAGGATATAGCCCTCGTCTACTTCGAGAAGATGCTGGCTGGGCGGACGGCTGTGTCAAACGCGCTCGATCACACCATGAACAGCATGCTCATACTGTACATGGCGCCGATGTCATCAGCCAAGAGCATCGAGCGAATGTCCAAGGAGAAAAGCCCGATCAAGACCATGCCCGAGCACTACCAGATCTTGGTGTACGTGGAGGAACGCTACATCAATTGGAGCAGTATGGGCTACAAAATCGCTGCAGGTCGGCGCTACCGTTCGTCCAGAACGCAATGCTAATGCACCTCATTACACAGCGCACGGATCACCTCCAACAGGCCGCAGGGCTCATCTCTTTTGCGATCGAGTACGAAGCCGGTACGACCAGGCAATGCAGTAGAAGTGGCGGCCTCCGAGGAGGCCGTACATGACATGACCATGGTAGACGAGTTGCCAACGGTGGACGTGATAATCAAGGTGGAGCGGCGACGGTTTTGTCACCCGTGTCGGAAACGATGAATCACGCGCGTACCACAAATGTGGTTAAATGGGGCATTTAAGGGCTAATTACCCTAACAAGGAGAAAGGTGATGACAAGGCCGCGGTGACGGCCACGCTGCCCGTGAGGATCCCCATCAACGCGAACATGACCCGTAGATCCTGGACAGCGGGTTCAGCGTGCATCTATCAAGATGCTCAAGGACACAGTGGACTGCGATCCAATATGCCGCGTAGCTAACGGCGGAAGCTTTTATATAAGCATGGTGGGGACAGTCAAGCTACGGACAATCATCGACGGAAACGAGGTCGTCTACTGGACCTGTCAAATGTCTACTACTCGGACAACCTAATGGACAGCATTATCAGTAGACTCGAGAAGCAAGGGAGTTTCATTGAGCGGTTACGTGGCAGAAGCTACGTCATTCGCGAAGCAGGCCAGCTGAAAATATACGACGTCAATCGCAGCAACGACGTATTAACGGTCGATGCAATTGGCGAAAAGTCCCGGAGGCGCGGGTCCATGTGGTGAACGCTACGGTGCAACCGGTGAGCGCGGAACTGAGCAGCGCAGGGACCAAGCGACTCTGCTGAAGCTACACTAGCGACTCGAACACATCGCGTACGACAATAAAGCGCATGGCTGGTGCCAAGGAATCGGCATTAAGCTGACGGATATAGCGCGCCCGAACTACTTATGAGACGAGGCGGATGAACGCCTTTATCGTCCAGGTGTATAGCGCACTATGCCGGACCGAATCTGTTCGGATATCCGATGTAATCCAGGGAGCACAGAATGTGGACCGGGGGGGGGGGGGGGCTGTGGGAATCGCTTGGACTTAGCGTGTGTCCTTGTGTCCTTGTGGCAACCCCTATACGTATCGTTTACCTTTGGCGGACCGAACGTCACCGAATGAGTTATTGTAAATACAAAATCGAGTCTGCTGGGTGTGCTCCTGACACGAACCACACCGAATCAACAGAAGGTCAGACCGAATCGAAGGGACCACCGTCAGATCCACAATTCAGATTAATCATCACACAGAAATACATGCCGAGCTAAACGTCACAGAATATACAGTCACCACTTGTTCTTTAAGACTTTTGGGTCTATACGCCCGTCAACTTACGACCCGTCATCCAAGGCACTGGTCAACGCCAGATGTACACTCACTTACGCGCACCACCCTCACAGAATGAGGAAAAAATACAAGATATAAGGCAATCCTATCACAGTAGTCAATCAATTCAGTCTCGGGGGTGACTACCTCTACTGCCTAAGACACACATGATGGAATATGAAATGGAGCGCGAAGGCGGATCCCACGTGTATGGCCCTTGAAGATGTTGGGGGATTCCCAGCCCGAAGAATAGAGACGCCCGCATGTTCTGAGCAAATTGGTTTCTGTTTGATCTTACGTTTGGCTAGCTATCTTCTTCACTTCACTGATTTTGTAATGGACCCCAGTTACATAAGTAGGTATATTCATAGTACATAAAGTAGGTACGTCAGTAAACGGGTAGCATGTACTGACGTTCATCGTGATTGGCTGAAGTGGGGGAGCGAGATACCATTTCAACCAATCAGGTGTTGACATGCATTTGAGTGGCTCACATGAGACCAGGGGTAGCCGCCCTGGTCCTAAAATTAAACAGAGTTGATTTTACCCAAGACTGACTGCTTGGTCTCACTAAATCCGAGTCTAAACTAAGCTTCCTCGCCGCTTCGGGTAAGCTAGTGACGGGCACACACCTGGCCCGTTACACCTAGTCCTTCCAACGGCCAAGACCAAGATGAGCCAAGTCCTGACGTCTGGACCTTCAGGGGTAGCCCTGGAGCCCGTTGCCTTCCGCATCTCGCGCACATTGAGTGGGAAGCTCTCCATCGCCTCGCGGCGGTGCCCGGAGGCTGTTGTCACTTCGCAGCTGAGCTCAGTGATGCCGGAACAACAGCGCCAAGCTGTTCAAGAATTCATGGAACGCGAGCTCGCCGACGCGAATCAACGGGTCACAACTCCCTCGCGCTCCTCCAGGAACGACGTCGTCAAACTGGAGACGTCCACCTACTCTGGCGTGGGGGTTGATCGACTTCCACTAAACCGCTGGTTCCGTGTGATCGACATCGCTATCGCCTCGCGCATGATCGAAGCGCCGGCGGCCAAGGTCAACGTTCTACTCTCCCGGCTATCTGGGAAGACCAAGAAGTGGGCCCTCGGCAAGCTCGTCGTCGCCCAGCACGCGTTTCCAACTCTGGAGGCGCTCCAGAGTGACCCCCGGTTCGCGTTCGAGCCACCCCAAGACGAGTCGCGCGTTCGAGCGGAGTTCTTTGCCCTCAATCGAGGCAAGATGTCCACGCGCGACTACGTCCAGAAGACACGATACCTTGTGTCGTGCATTGTTACCCACCCCTTTGACATGGTATCTCAGGTGCATGTCTTTGTGTTCGGGATGCGCGAAGGCATGGCGCGGTACTGTCTCACGAGAGCCGAACCCTCCTTGCTCGAGGAGGCATTCGCCCTCGCGCTTCGCGAGGACTACGTGGTGGCAGCGTCGTACGCGCGCGCGATGCCGGAAGTTTCTCGAGCGCCCGCGCCCGAGCCCATGGAGATGGACGCAATTGAGGCGTCGGGTGATCGGCGGCGCCCGGCTTATGGTGGGGGAGGAGATGGGAGCGCTCGTCCTCTGACCTGCTTCAGCTGCCGTAAGATCGGACATCGCGCAGCAGAGAGCCGCGCGCCAGCTCCTGTTCTCGCGCACGTCGATATCGACGCTAGCCCGGCCGCTCAACCAAAAAACGGCCGGGGCCAGTAGGTGCGGGGCGCCCTACTGGTTGGAACGAAGGTCCGGATCCTCTGGTGGCAACCCGGCCTTCAAGCCCTCCCATGCTCTATGCATGTTTTAATGCCCCCACTACGAGCGGCGACTCGAGGCTGAGCATCGTCAGCCTCCATGTCGCAGGTGCCCGACGCCCACTGCTCGCGCTTCTCAACTCAGGAGCGACGAACAACTTCTTCCGCGCGTCGTGTCGGTCGGTGATCCCTGCGAGCGTTCGCGTCCGGAAGGGTCCGGGCCAGGTTGTAGTGAAGCTTGCGGATGGCAAGACTCGTCGCGTCGAGCTACGCGAGGTGTCCCTATCGTACACGTTCGACGGCTTCCGCAGCAACGACAACTTCCTGGTGATCGAGTTGAATTACGCGTTCGACTGCATTCTGGGGATCGCGTGGCTTCCCCGGTATCAGCCAGAGATTGACTGTCTGCCTCGGCCAGTCTAGCGTCGACGGGGCTTCAACGTACATGAAGTGTTCACGCATCTCTTGGTGGCTCCAAGAGACTGGCCTCACGTTACCGTCGTAGACAAGACTGCCACGACGCAAGTTGTGCACAGAGCAAGCGATGACCCTCTCTGCATGGTCTGCGCCGTGCTGTTGAATGATGATGATGTCCGGATGACATCGCGTGGGCGCGATGACGGAAGCGTGGTCGAGCTAGGTGCGCTCCCACACAGGTCCAACTATTGCAGGCGCTGCGACTTAAAGGACTCTACGCACGAGGTAGGGTGAGGGGTACAACCAAGCACTTCCCCAAACACACAGTACTAGACAAGAACTCCGCAACTCGAGGCGATTATCGGCAAGGTGTGTCTTCCGAGCACAGTATCGTGGCTGCGTCGTGGTGCGATGGGAGTATTGTTCAGGTCATTACGAACGCTGATTCGTCGGTGATAGGGACTGTGGATCGCCGAGTGGGAGCGACTAAGCAAATTTACCCGCCACCTATGTGTGAGAAAGAGTATAATGCGCACATGCAAGGCGTCGACAGACTCGACCAGACTCGGGCGCGTTTCTCCATTGCTGAGGGCCACTCGTTCAAGCCGTGGCATAAGAAACTGGCGCTTGGTCTCATCGACATTGCCAGATCAAACGCGTATCTAACGCGCCGTCAGGTGGTAGATATGTCTAAAGACCGCGAATCGTACAGGGATTTCATGATTCAACTTTCATCGGAGCTAATTTCTGGCAAATGGGTCGATGCGCCGAGTGATGGCCGTATTGCGTTTGATGCCGTTGGTTCCGACGAGCCAATCCCTTCGCCAGTTCTTTCGACAGCAGTACTGCAGTCTACCATACCTGACGGAAGCCCCCACAAGCGGTGTGTTGCTGTGACATCACGACAAGCCCTCGGTGATTGCAGTAGAAAGCGGCGCGCGTGTGTTGTCTGTCGATGGGAGGATCGACACGCGACGGAAAAGACCGACTATTGCGGTAGATATAATGTTTGCCTTTGCCGCGGCATTTACCAGCAAGAAATCAAGCCGTATATGTGCACGGAGACGGACCTGATATGTTGGGAAGGGTTTCATCGCTACTACGTTCCTAACCAACTCTTATCAGAGAAAGGCAACCTCCGTACATCATCATCGCTGTACAAGTTGAAGGAGACGTCCATGGTACCCTCAAACACTCCGACAGAGCGACCTCGACCTCGCGCCGCTTGATCGATCGTGAGCGATCTGAACGATACTTCCGTGTGAGTAGGTTGGCAATGCTTGAATATGTAAATGTACGAAGGATGTTTCCTATGCTATCTTGCCAAATTGTTATTCCGTGTGTACAGCGCTGATGCGTGCGCGAACTTGAGTTGCACATTGGTCGCTGGTTATAATGTAGTGGGATTTACAGATTATCTAGCTGCCGTTCCTACCAACGCAATAGTGCAATCTCGTCGGTCAGTCCGCTCGGTGCTGCCATTGGTCGTTCCGCGTGGACAACGCGTCCAGGACGTGCGTGGAGTCGCCCGGCATCTTGTCAATTCATCCGAAGGTGGTCTCGGTGTTGACTAGGACGTCCAGAAGCAGCGTGGTGGTGTCGGCTACCTCGTTCACCATAGTCGTCAGCAGCCTGCTGTAAAACAACCTGCACAACAGTCATCGTCTTCAAGGTGGCAGCCTCTCCCACCATGATGGCCGTGTGCACACTGCCCAGAATGATGACCTTCAGCAGCGTTGAAGGGCAGATGCTGCGCACTTTCGGTAGTCATGGGATGCAGTGGCTCCAGTCACGATGTCTGCCGAGATGATACATGGTATCGAGAAGCTTGGCCACGCCCACGGTCAAACGCAGACCTGATACCCAAGTCGTTGGCGAAGCTCACGCAGTACAGCGCCCTACTGCTTAGTGGTGTGGCAGCCGGAGAAACCTCCGTAGCGTGCTATCCAGCCGTGTAGAAGTAGCAATCGTACCGTGGTGGGCAGGATTTCGCTGGCACAGGTGCACCACGCCCGGCATGGCGGCATGAACTTGGGGATGTCGCCTCGTATGACGCCAAGCTCGGTGTCCAGCTGTAGCAAAGCGTTCCGCGGCTGCGACGTAGACATTGATCGTAGGGTTCAGCAGCACCGACGCCAAACACGATGTCCAGCAGCACCGACGTCGAGTACAGCGTCCAACAGCTCGGATGTAGACGCCAAGCATGACGCACACCAGCACCGACGACATGCATGGCGCTCTGCGGCTTTGCCGCCACGAACGAGGCTCAGCAGTATACCGAGATCCGGCAACGACGACGTCGAGCATGACGCCCACCAGCACCGACGACAAGCATGGCGTCAGCGGCTCCGACACCAAGAACAAAGCTCAGCAACTACGACGTCGAGCACGGCGTCCAGTGGCTTCGAAGAAGCCCTCGAGTGCATTACTCAGCGGGCAATGGTGTGAGCTTCGCGGGGCTGACTTCGATCATGACGGCCAGTATCGAGACCATGTCGACACGCACGGTGCGCAACGGGCCTTCGTGTTGCTGGAGGCGAACAGGGCGGGACGTTGCTCGGTGGACGTGCTCCTTGTGGTGTCTGCCCAGACGCGGGACTCGTCATGGGCATGGGGTCTTCAGCTTGGCAGCATCCGTGAGCATGGGGTTCGTGTGTAGGGCGCCGAGTAGCTTGGTGGCAAAACGCTGGCGCAGTTCGCAGGAGCCGGCAAAATCGGAAGTTAGCGATTGATTTGAAGCGGCGCCGCGCGCGCAAGATCGCGGTTTGGCGCCCAAAGCTTCAGTTTGTTCCACCAATTGCCGCCCGCTGCTACATTGACCAGCCAATCACCACACAGCGTTATCACGATCGCTACCAGTGATTGGCGGGATTAGCAAAACCGAAGACATAGGCGAAACTCTCTGAGCGATTATTGGTAGAAATAGAGGAAGCAAAAAGACCGCAAAAGCTTCGACAAGTCTGCCAAAAGCTTGGATACGCTGCAACTAACCGCAAAATTTGCGTTTTGCCTGAATGGGTGCGCTGCCGATCGATAGCGACGCACGTACCTAAAACAATACGTGTGGTAGGAAGAGGATCTAGAACAAGCGGAAATGTTAGTTCATACAGGTAGAAATAAGCACCACGGTAGTCTGCAAAAGCTACCTGACGTACACGCGCAGCAATTTCACCCCTGCCGCCTCTGTCGTTCACACCACCGTATTGTCCCGGTGTCACCGCCGCCGCACCAGCTGTATTTAGCACCGCCATTTGGCCGTCGCGGAAATCTAATCAAACGACCAGTAACGGTATGATGGCGCCGGCAAAATTGCGCGTTGCTCAACTCCGTTTGCGTAAGGGTATGCGCCTTTAATGGCACCGCGGTGTCATGGCGGCAGCCCCACCCCGCGCGCGCTGTAGGCAGCGTGGACACTTTGGCCACAGCGATGGTCTGCACCCAGCACTACTCAAGCCTGCATCCAGCACTACTCAGTTTACCACCTGCGTAATCTTGTTGCTGGCAGCGTGCTCGCTACCCGGCATATTTTGCGTGGGGATATTGCCGTTGATGGCGCCGTGGTGTCCTGGCACCTGAAATGCCAAGCTATTAGTAGTAAACGTCGATCGCCATGACCATCACGTGACCCTCCCCCTGTACTACTCACTGATGCGTCACCACTAACTGTATACTGCTGTTGGGCGAACAGTTGGGTGAACACACGATGAGCGGTGCATTCGCAGCTACGTCCTATATTGTCCCGGACCAAAGACGGCGCGCTAAAGGTAGGAGGTTAATGCAGAGATTTGGCCGCAAGGAAGAGTTATTCAAACGGCCACTAATGTAGCGATGGCGCCGACCTGACGCACGCTGTCTGGCTGCCTTCATGTGAGGATTTGTTTCGAGTCATCGCCGCAGTGAATTCGTAAAAAGTGTTAGCAATATTTCATGTTATTATTTCTGAAACCAGACACATTGCTGCTTCAATACATGACGCTTTTGTGAGTAATAAAAATGCGTATGTTCCTTGCACAGCGCATAATTTATTTTCTTGACCTGTATGTACGCTAAAAAGGTGGGCTAGCCCGGAACCAAATAGCTCGATAACTGGGCACGGCTACTCCCCCACACCACTTATCGTTTGTTCGCCCAACAGCAGTATACAGTTAGTGGTGACGCATCAGTGAGTAGTACAGGGGGAGGGTCACGTGATGGTCATGGCGATCGACGTTTACTACTAATAGCTTGGCATTTCAGGTGCCAGGACACCACGGCGCCATCAACGGCAATATCCCCACGCAAAATATGCCGGGTAGCGAGCACGCTGCCAGCAACAAGATTACGCAGGTGGTAAACTGAGTAGTGCTGGATGCAGGCTTGAGTAGTGCTGGGTGCAGACCATCGCTGTGGCCAAAGTGTCCACGCTGCCTACAGCGCGCGCGGGGTGGGGCTGCCGCCATGACACCGCGGTGCCATTAAAGGCGCATACCCTTACGCAAACGGAGTTGAGCAACGCGCAATTTTGCCGGCGCCATCATACCGTTACTGGTCGTTTGATTAGATTTCCGCGACGGCCAAATGGCGGTGCTAAATACAGCTGGTGCGGCGGCGGTGACACCGGGACAATACGGTGGTGTGAACGACAGAGGCGGCAGGGGTGAAATTGCTGCGCGTGTACGTCAGGTAGCTTTTGCAGACTACCGTGGTGCTTATTTCTACCTGTATGAACTAACATTTCCGCTTGTTCTAGATCCTCTTCCTACCACACGTATTGTTTTAGGTACGTGCGTCGCTATCGATCGGCAGCGCACCCATTCAGGCAAAACGCAAATTTTGCGGTTAGTTGCAGCGTATCCAAGCTTTTGGCAGACTTGTCGAAGCTTTTGCGGTCTTTTTGCTTCCTCTATTTCTACCAATAATCGCTCAGAGAGTTTCGCCTATGTCTTCGGTTTTGCTAATCCCGCCAATCACTGGTAGCGATCGTGATAACGCTGTGTGGTGATTGGCTGGTCAATGTAGCAGCGGGCGGCAATTGGTGGAACAAACTGAAGCTTTGGGCGCCAAACCGCGATCTTGCGCGCGCGGCGCCGCTTCAAATCAATCGCTAACTTCCGATTTTGCCGGCTCCTGCGAACTGCGCCAGCGTTTTGCCACCAAGCTACTCGGCGCCCTACACACGAACCCCATGCTCACGGATGCTGCCAAGCTGAAGACCCCATGCCCATGACGAGTCCCGCGTCTGGGCAGACACCACAAGGAGGACGTCCACCGAGCAACGTCCCGCCCTGTTCGCCTCCAGCAACACGAAGGCCCGTTGCGCACCGTGCGTGTCGACATGGTCTCGATACTGGCCGTCATGATCGAAGTCAGCCCCGCGAAGCTCACACCATTGCCCGCTGAGTAATGCACTCGAGGGCTTCTTCGAAGCCACTGGACGCCGTGCTCGACGTCGTAGTTGCTGAGCTTTGTTCTTGGTGTCGGAGCCGCTGACGCCATGCTTGTCGTCGGTGCTGGTGGGCGTCATGCTCGACGTCGTCGTTGCCGGATCTCGGTATACTGCTGAGCCTCGTTCGTGGCGGCAAAGCCGCAGAGCGCCATGCATGTCGTCGGTGCTGGTGTGCGTCATGCTTGGCGTCTACATCCGAGCTGTTGGACGCTGTACTCGACGTCGGTGCTGCTGGACATCGTGTTTGGCGTCGGTGCTGCTGAACCCTACGATCAATGTCTACGTCGCAGCCGCGGAACGCTTTGCTACAGCTGGACACCGAGCTTGGCGTCATACGAGGCGACATCCCCAAGTTCATGCCGCCATGCCGGGCGTGGTGCACCTGTGCCAGCGAAATCCTGCCCACCACGGTACGATTGCTACTTCTACACGGCTGGATAGCACGCTACGGAGGTTTCTCCGGCTGCCACACCACTAAGCAGTAGGGCGCTGTACTGCGTGAGCTTCGCCAACGACTTGGGTATCAGGTCTGCGTTTGACCGTGGGCGTGGCCAAGCTTCTCGATACCATGTATCATCTCGGCAGACATCGTGACTGGAGCCACTGCATCCCATGACTACCGAAAGTGCGCAGCATCTGCCCTTCAACGCTGCCGAAGGTCATCATTCTGGGCAGTGTGCACACGGCCATCATGGTGGGAGAGGCTGCCACCTTGAAGACGATGACTGTTGTGCAGGTTGTTTTACAGCAGGCTGCTGACGACTATGGTGAACGAGGTAGCCGACACCACCACGCTGCTTCTGGACGTCCTAGTCAACACCGAGACCACCTTCGGATGAATTGACAAGATGCCGGGCGACTCCACGCACGTCCTGGACGCGTTGTCCACGCGGAACGACCAATGGCAGCACCGAGCGGACTGACCGACGAGATTGCACTATTGCGTTGGTAGGAACGGCAGCTAGATAATCTGTAAATCCCACTACATTATAACCAGCGACCAATGTGTAACCCGGCATTACTTGTCCACAGTACACGTCCGATGACAGCTCCAAGCGACATTAATCACAATCGTAGTGAAAGACAACTTAGCATGAAATACGAAGAGAAAAAGAAATTGACAGGCTTACAACTCGTACAAACTGGTGCTTGCCTTACGCTAGAGTTTGTGGTAGTGTTCTGTCAGACAGAACGTTTCACAGCCATGACGGTGATAGCGCTTTGGTGGCAGTGTGTCGGGGGGCATTCCGAACAGCTGTCCCGAGGAGAACGGTAGTAGCAGCACTTCTCGCAGTTGCAAATCTTTCGCTGGAGTCGCTCGACTTCAAGCTGCTCGGCCAATACGTCCACAACTTCCATGGCCTCGAAAGAAAAGCCATCAGATTGTAGCTTCGCTCACGCTTGAAACCATCAACAAGGTGCCGGTTGCGTGCGTCGTCACTAGCAAGAGCGTCGGCCTGTAGCGCAACGTATTTCTCCACATGAACGTCTAAAGCACGGCGTTTTCGCGATAGGTACGCATCCAGATACTGTAGGCGAGCCTTGATATCCTTGCGAGTGATCTATAACATCATCAAGTGAATGCAAGTAAGCGACCTAAGAAGCCATTATAAAGTTCCGACAAAAAGGTTACCTCAGAGATCTCCATCGAAGTCTTCAACCAACGCATCATAAAGAGAAAGTCGTGTAGGAGCTTACCGGTGAACTCACCGCCGCTTTCCCACGCAGCAGCATAGACAGCGTACATTTCTTTCACTGGTAGCGCCGCAATGAAATCATCTACGTCCACCGAGGGCCCGAACCCGCGCTCGTATTCCTTGACATGACCGTACCCTTAGCAAACATACATTTTACCAAACGTCGCAATGTACAAACGTACTCGGTCTTCCAAAGGCCAGTAGACTGGATTGAGGGCGTCAAACTCTACTTCCATTTCACAGCTGAAGAAAGAAAGTGCCTGTACAAGGGGAAGCAATAAGGATGCTGTTTGATGGAGATTATATGCTATGCCATGCCTACCATTTTGAGATTTTCCCCTGGATCACCGTAAATGCGCCTGCCATCCGATGCGTGTAGTTTGATCGGAGCACCAAACTGTACAGGACAGTTAGCAAACAATCCACACGCACGAGAAACCTTTACATAGTCGCCTTTGCGACGGAAATCCATCTTTGGCGTACGCTGCGAGTTCGAGACTGACACTCAGCCTCCATTCACCACCACGTTAAATCAACCGCAAGTACCACGACGGTTTCGTGCAGCCGCCTTCAAGCTGCTCATCTACCAAAGACAGGAATCTATCGCGTAAATTTCATCACATTTAGCAGGGTTTCATCTGTTTTTGGAGGTGAAAGCCCAGCCGAGCATACATTACCCCTATTCGCCTTACACTGGATTGGTCAAAATAACACTGGGTGAGGTTGAGCGCCCCTTCGGGTGGAAGGAGGCATTATGCCCCTTTCGAAGGGTTGGAATCGCACCTTGTTTTCAAAAATACCTCGATGGGAGCATTATGCACCCTTCGTTCACGAAAGGGTTAATATATTGCCATAATTATGTGTGGATACTACGAAATTTGTGGGCAGCACTGGGTTCAAACATTCTGGTGGATTGTATCGTGTTTCCAACGACGAGCCCTCTATCCAGATAAGCTAGGTAGATGATTCTTGAAATGGGGTAGTAAAGCCAGTTAAAAAGGAAAAATCGTCATATTTAATGTGGCTGCTCATTATACGCTGACACAGACACATTAAACGTAATTGGAGCAAGTGCTGCTCTGTCAACAGTAACTACACCATCAGACGGCGTTATTCTCAAACTCAACTTCACAAAACGTGTACTAAAATTCAAATACACCATTAAAGTCATAGACGGTTACTATGCATTTGATTAAAAAATAATGGTCTAGCTCTTGTCATCCTTGGCGACGTGCAAGATGCATGCGCGCACTTCTACACCTTTGCACGTCCAAGTTCGCGGCAGTGTCATGCAAAATGGACTGAAGTAACTGAAGTAACATCCAAATATCAGAAAATATTTGCTGAATTTAGTATTTAGAGCAATGTAGATTTAGTGGAGGGCAAACCCGCTCCAGCAGCACAGACAGCTTCCGCAGCACGGCTGCATGCCGCAGTGGCATGACATTGCGGCCGAATGGTGAGCTGAAGGACATTCCGAGCGCTACAACCGCCAGCACAGGGTGAGCACGCAGCCGAGACAGCGAGGACCCGTTGTAGGACTTACAGGTGCGTCTGAGCCACACAACGTTGCTCCGGCCGCAAGGAAGCGATCCGGGCGAGCCACTCCACAGTGCAACCGACTTGCTGGACCCTTCCGTGGCCCCAGTGACACACAGCGCGATAGGCGGTGGTGACGTGCAGCCCAAGACGGCGCAGAACGCGGCGGTGGTCACGAGCAGAAAGGCAGCGAGTCGGCGGACGTACACTACGCGAAAGAAGGCAATGCAGGGCGGCTCGAGAGCAGGGGCGTGACGCCGAGGCGGGAGGATAAGGAACAAGAGCGAGGAGGAAGAAGGTCAAGACGAGGGAGAGGAAGTGCTCTGCACTCAAGACACGACATGCTGTGCTCAAGCCACTCAGACAGGCCACGTTGCGTCCGTGCGCACTTGGCGGGATGCATACTGATATTAGATTTGCTTCAGTTCATTCACCCGTGGCTATCCTTGTGATGACGCAGATCTCCCGGCTGCGCTGTCCATCGCGCTACATGTACGTGTAGATACCCGCAGCGAGAAGTTCTGCGAGGTTTGCTGTGGACTAAATCCGCATTGCTCTACAGTAATATTGTAAACACTGTTTTTTTAATGAAAAATTTAATTACGGGACACTCGGCTAGGCAGACCGTTACAAACAGCCCTTTGCGTTCATGACCGCGTTGGCTACACTGCACAGTACCTAGCACGTCTCGTTGCTGTATTGTATTGCGCGCGGCATTGTGTCCGCTGCCGGCAGGTTGGCCACTGTCGAGCTGGTGATCTTGCCTAGCGTACAACACTTGTTCTCGCTGTTCCTCCTTGCGCGAGATCGGGGCGCCCAGAAAGAAGCCCGTAGCCCGGACCGCTATCCTAGAGACCTGAAAGATGGCTGCTATCAAGCCCTTGTAGCTGTTGCCCGAACTGGGTCACGGCCAAACTGAAGTACGTTGTTTTAACTGATGTGTAGGCATGCTTCAGTATACCGGTTAAAATGACCATCACTGGAATTAGTAGACGAGGCGTTGGTGCTGCAGCGGCATCGGCGTCAATAACTACTTGCGGCTACTTTTTCGCGCCGCGGACGGTCATTTGAGCAGCAGCTCCCATGTGTGTGGCGCCGTGGGCTTGAGGTTATCAGGAGCCAGTTGGTATGGTATTTTGTTGACGTCATCCTCGCTTGCGTAACGATGTGGTTCACAGTCGAGGAGCTCCATAAGGGCAATTTTTTTTAACATTGCGTACATACACGCTTGGTCGAGAAACTAGTAAGTTGAGTGGAGGCATTGCCACGTGCATCGTCATGCCGGTTGGCTTGCTTGAATGTTCCTTTTGTATTATATAATGCCCCGGTATTTGCTCCACGCCACTTTGATCGATGGTAGAACGAAAGCAGCCAGTGTCGATCAGAGCTGGGAAGTTGTTTTCGCCGATGTGGACCTCGCTCACCATTACTGACCCATGACGGCACGATTTGGCTGCAGTTCGGGATTTGGCAGCAGCGGTGTCAGTGTCTCTCCATCGTGGCATTTGGTACATGTAGTGCTGCCGAATGTCTCGTTGTTACGTGCACTGTCGTTGGTCGACACTCTGGACCGGTCATGACAGGAAGAACCCTTACCGTAGTCAATGATATCGCAATGCGAGTGCATTGATCTTGTCCGCTTGGCAGCACCACAGGCCGTTGATTTGGATCTCATGACGCTTGTGTATTGTCTCCATCATTTGTGACATTTGGTCGAGTATCTCCTGCATTCGTCACGACCCTACTGTTGTGCTGTTCATTATGCGGGTCGTACGCTAAGAAGGGCGGCTCGCGGAAGCACTGCCGCCTTTGAGTGGTTGTTTCGCATACATAAGCTGCAGCCCTGGTATTGCTGCTACTGATACTGCTTGCCCTCGTCCAAGACTCGCATTGCCTCCGTGTTTCTGCTGATGCTGCCGACCACGCCTCTGCCCTCATACAGGAACCACACCTTCTTCATGTTGTTGCGGTTGATGTTCACCACTTCGAGCTGCGTTGCTGTTCTTGTTGTCGGGTGGAGGTTGATGTCTGTTGCGTTGCGGAACGCTTTACCTTCTGATTGTACTCGCTCGACGCTGTTATATTCTGCATCAAGTGCAAACATTGCCTGGACCTTCTTCTTCTTACTAGTACAAGTCCCTCTTTATCTGGCCTGATTGGTCGAAGCTCCAACAGCGTCCTTCTTTCTCCACACCTCGGCGACTAGATTACCACAACCGGTACGTACTGCCAGCATAACTACCGTTACGACTACTCCAATGTTCCCGCCACTATTTGTGCCGTGCTCCCGCCATTCACATGAGCGCTGGCAAAGTCCACCAGGTCGATGCTTATCTTAGATAGTCGGTCAGTACGGCGCCGATCAATCCTCGTTTAAATGATCCGTAGATGTACTGGAACACGAAGAGATCTGAACAATCCACAATACTCACAATTGCCAACACGTACGGGTACTACAGGAGCGATTCGCACGCTTCAGCGCTCGCACCATGCGAGTTGCTTACTCAGCCATGATCCCCTTTTCAGAAACCCCAATCGTGCACTTCTTTAAGGTGTTCCAGTGTTAGTAGCTCTGCCGTCCAAATTGGCTTCATTCGGTCGAGCCGCTTGCGCACTGGGCCCACAAGTACCGGTTCAGTGCATGAGCTTTGAAGATTTCAGGTCAGTCCCCACCACTAATCACTTCCGCAATAATAAACTTATCTAGGAACCCGAGTACCTAGTCTTTGAAACCCGTTCTCCACTGTAGACGGTTGTCAAGGCGCGAACGATACTTTTGTTCTCAGCATTGATAGCTGTTCGTGCCGATTTTCAGCATTCTGTATCGACTTACCTTGATGTATAATATTGACTGAATGAAGTGTGATCTCAGCTGAATAGAATCCGCAACGATACCCTCAAATACTGAGTAAGCGTCAAGGCGTTCGTTCCATTAGACCAAGGCCCCTCCCTAGGCTCCAGGCGGCCAGCCGCCAGTCCGGCTCGTCAATTGGTTGGCTTCCATGTCTGGTTCTAAATACGTTCCCACAACCCTTCCGTGTCCCCTAATCAGTTGTTTTCGCCATTCGGTTCGGTTATCGGCTTTTGATTGGCGGAATTTGCAACTGCCGCGCGCCCATTGGGCCTCACCAATTTTAAGTTTCCCGCGAAAGTCCAAATCCGCCAAAATCCCTCCATTTCCGCCTGACTGGCAGAAAAGAACTCGACGCCAACGGCTCCGACCGCTCCCCGCTTCCTCCTCTTCGCCCCCGCTCCAGCCCAATGGCCCCCGCCGAAGACGTCAAGGCCGCGGCCGCCGAGCCCACGCCTGCCACCGCTGCCGCTCCCGCTGAGGAGACGGCCGCCGCCCCGGCCACGACGCGCTCGCCGTCCGCCCGCAAGGCCAAGACGGCCGCCGCCAAGAAGGAGGAGCCCGCAACCCTTCCGTGTCCCCTAATCAGTCGTTTTCGAAAATATTTTTTTTCTCATACATATTTCTATAATAGCTTCCGATTAAGATACTTTACTTTAATCAACCGACAATGTCTTACAAAAAAACTTGGTTGAGATCTGTTCGTAGAAATGCAAATGCGTACTTCTAGCGCTATAACACAGTCCGCCTTAATCGTACTTCGCTTCGTACTCAATAAATGTACTGATCCATACCAGTGTCTTCACACCGGTTCGATCACATATGACCCAGTGTGGTACGGGTTTCAAGAAAATATATCAGTTAGATCATCATGATATACCGCGGATATAATCCTATTTGCTCTAGGATAGCAGCCGAAACTTCCTATTATATGCCTTCAACTCTAAATCTTATGTATATCATAAATAAACATCTCAAAAAAGCCCTATGATTTATACGAAATCGCAACGCATCCTACGAAAATCATTATTCCAGGCAGTTGTTACTAGACGTGTTTTTTTCTTAAAAATGTAAACCACGCTTAGAAAATTACAACGCACTCCATCGACCCGGCGAAATCACTTCATCCGGGATAGTTGCCAGAGTGGCTAAGTCTCTCACGATCTGCGACTTCCGCACCAGACACAGTTCTCGGTGGTCTTTCACACCGCGAATGATGAAACCGATCCGGTGAGTAGTTTGCGCAAGATAGTCTTCCGCTTGTCGCATCGCAGTAAGTTTCGTGCAGGGTTTTCCAGTTGGGTCGGTAGGTGGAAATTCCACAAGCCGAGCGCCCCGAAACTCCTGGAACCTTGCAAACTTGTAGTCACCTAGTAGAGACACGGAAACCCTATGCAGAACATTTGTAGAAATGCCTAAAACAGAGTATAGTTAGTAACATAAACACAAAACAAATTTGCAAACTTACCGTATTTGCATAGCACCCAGTCCTTCGGCACGATCGGATTCTTGCATCCCACGTCTTGAGCAAGTTCCATAATGTTCTTGATGCTGGCTTCGACTGCCTCAACAACTCGCGGGTCCGTGCTCTTGCGTAAATCGGAGAACAATGACAGCGCCTGGTAATACACACCGTCGCGACCATCCAACTTCGACTTGTCGTAGACGAGTACGTCACGCGGCGGTAGAGAGAGCGACCTCCGAAGCGCAGCCCGAAGTTGAGGTTGTTGAAGAGCGGCATCAACTTCGATCCAGTAGCGGTTGACATCTTTCTGCGCGCAGATCCGGCCTTCCTAAATTACTGGGACCCAGTTCTCTAATTCGTAGACAGAAAGCTTAAACTGTTCTACTAGTTTTGCTTTGCCTATATGTTTACCGAACTCATAGTAAATACTTGTAATGCTTTGTAACGAAACGAATATCTTACCGCTGTGTTGAAGGGTTTGGTCGTCGAACGCTCGGAGCTCGGGAATCTGCTCATCATCCAGATCGATTGCCTCTATTGAAGAGCGCAACTCGATTTCTGGTTCTCCCCTCAGCAGACGTGCGATCGGCACTCTTGGCGGTGTCATCACGCAACTGTGGCAGCGTTGGCCTCGGCCGCAAGCGACGGAGCGTCCGAATTGGACTATTTGAACGCCCGCGCTTCCGTGCCTGCTGCATTGCAAAATGCGGAATAACATACAACCATGGTAAAGCAGACCCCATGTCAACTCAATATGCATCGCATAACAGGCCCGCTGGATTTGTCGTAAAAAAAACTGGGAGCACCTCCGCG
This sequence comes from Phytophthora sojae, assembly GCF_000149755.1. Classification (NCBI taxonomy): domain Eukaryota; phylum Oomycota; class Peronosporomycetes; order Peronosporales; family Peronosporaceae; genus Phytophthora; species Phytophthora sojae. The sequence continues at coordinate 3,489,233 of NW_009258116.1, forward strand.
ATGAATTCCTTGCTTAGATCCAGGCGTAGAACTACGGCCTCCCATTGCACCATGTCACTGCTAATGTCAAATTCACGAACTCACGCTTCGTCTCAATACTGCAGGGTCTTGATCGGCTGGATCTGCCCGTAGTTGAATAAATCTGCCGTTCGCTTTTGGGTACTTGGTTGTTGGTTCGGTTTGGTTGCCTATTGACCCGTCTTTGTACGTGAAGGCTTCAGCACTGGCACTTCGACGGCTTCGAGATCAGTAAATTTATCCAAGAAGCGGCGCCCTGCATATCGAACAATCTGCTCGCGTTTGAGGTGGCTTGCTGCTCCCATGTCGACTCTTAGTCCACATGGTACAATGGCGATCCATCTTGTGCTCTCATCGCCCCTAGTATAATAATTATATGGCACTAAGGCCCTTGTCAATCCCTGGCTTTACCGCCAAGGCCGATCCAACGCTGCCATGACCGCCGATCGTTGCTGGAGCCAGGTGCAAGGCAGCCTGGCAGGTGTCCCCGGCCAAGTCAGAAGCGTTCGCGTCGGCGGTGGCAGCCTTTGTCAAACACATTCTAAGCATCTTTCCTGCGTCGGCTGGTACCAGGCGCGGGCCGCTGCCGTGGAGTGCTCTTGCCAGTCTCGTCCACGCATGCTCGGAAATGTCAACGGAATTCAGCATCGCGGTCATCCTCAGAGCTTCAACGGCTTCCAACGTATCTTCTGCGGCGCAGCCCCCATCTGTCATTAGCGAAGCTTCTTCCGCCATCGACCTGGAGGTCGCAGTTGTGTGGATTGCCCCTGAGGCTGGTGCCAGTGTGTCGGATACCAACTTGCCGCCGTCTGGGTTGGCTGGCGACCCGCGTTCGGTCTCGACAGCGACATTAACAGACGTCCAGACTCAGAGGCTTGCTGTAAAAAATAAAGTAAACAAGTTTCCTGTCGAAAAACTCTGATCTCACTTTCCTTGATCTTCTCGACTGCCGGATGTTTCTCCAGGAGGATGTCTCATTTATTAACAAAACGAGTTTTTTTCTACTTCTATGCCAGCTACCTTTAATTTCATACGCATTTATCCGACGGCGCTTTTATCAATCATAGGTCTGGAACGGCTTAAGAGTAAACACGTGGCTTGGCAGTGGCATGACGCTTTGTTGCTGGTGTTTAAGAGCCCTGGCGATTGCAATAGCACCGAACTTGCAACCACAAGCGCGTGCAACATCCCGTAGCGATTATATAACTGTTCAGAGCACTTCAACATGGAATTGTGTGAGCACGCGCTAGATTGTTTCCATTGTACACTAAGTTCGATATCCGCTTGGCGTGAGCACCTGAGGACCTAAGGGTCTGAGTACCTGAGGGTCTGAGACCACAGCGAGTGGAGGCGATAAAGCAGCGAACCCAATTGATTAATTACTCCGGCTCAGTGGAGCATCATCGTCATGCGAAGGTGTCCCTGAAGATGCCGCAGTAAAGAAGAGTGTCCCGGAGAAGGTAGCCGGGATGTTGCCGACAGTGCCAAGACTGGCGCCCTGGACGTGATTGATAGAGATCGGCACAATCCAAAATATGTGTATGTGCATACAACTTTTAAGATAGATGCATATCACATGCATATTGGCATTTCTCTGATCTGTTCCTCTACCGTAACCGGGGTACACATGCGGTCTGTAGGAAATCCTGCATGAGTGTACATGCGCGGGGTACATGTACATGCAAGTGTGTTAGTGGAGCCGCTACTGTAGGCGTGCACATTTGGTTCAGAAAGTAATTTTATATGCGTCATATTATTTAACAAAGAATGTACTCATATTTGTATAGCAACGCGGACTCCGTCGTGCAAGCGCGCATGACACCAGTTGAGCGGGGTGCGCTACATGAGGGATGCATGCCGTCCGCCCCTGCCGGGTTGGCACCAGCACTCACAGGTCTTCATGGTCTAGGTAGCGCGGCAGCAGCGACGAGGCAGCTGTTGGTCATTCGACAGGGTCGGCCAGACTACCGGGGCGCCTGCAAATGCTCACCGAACGATCAAGCGACCATCAGGTCGCGGTGAGGTCCTGGGCCCCGCGCACCAGCTGCCGCCACCCCGCCGCCCGTCCTGATCAACCGTTGCTGTTGCCTCCGGCTACCAACGGCAACATTGATGGCACCGCCGCCCTCCACCCAACGCAAAATCCTGAATACAAATTGGAATCGTGTCTGGCCCACGACATAAACTGATTGGTTCTTACGGATTCGCTTGATATGATATACCCTAGGTTTGGTATAGGTCGGAGCTGATCGGGGGTCGGAGATATCATAGTATAGACTGAAGCGAGATGACTCCACGAAACCGATTCGTTCCTACGAAGCTACAGATTAAGAGTGGTAGCAAGTGAAGAAGGCCCTTACTACATGTGTTTAGCTAATGATCTGTTATTCGTTTGCTTGTATGCAGACGACATTGTTATAGAGCATCCGGGCGAGAGCCACGTTATCCATCGGATGGCTGTCTTTGCACCAATTACTCAGCCAACAACCTTGGTGCGCCTTCCAAAATATTTTTAATGCAAATTAAATGGACCGCGCACGACCAACTACTGATCTTGTAGTCCGCCTACACCCGGAAGGGCTCTATCGATTTACAAAGCGATCAGTGTGTCCGACGCTAACTTCGATGGTGCTGCACACCAGGCTGAACACAATGACAAGTGCACCGATCGATGCGGAAGTCAACGATGTGTGCATGTGCCATAGAGACAAGTCGTCTGGCGTTTGGTCTACCTAGTCGGTGCGGATATTGACTTTACGGTCAATCATCTCGCGCGTCACAGCTCAACCCGCGCAAGAAGGGGGGGAAAAAGTCAGAAGATTTAAAAAAATCAAGCGCAACAAGAAAGAGCTCACGCTGGCAACGGACGCTTCACGAACGACCTGGAACAGCAAGTTTGTTTCCAGGCAAGTGATCATGTGATTTTGGCCGCTGATAAGATGGCGCTCGTCAAAAGAATCAGCTGTTACCCAGTCAAGCACCTCCCCCAATTTTATTACTGCGGATGATGGTCTAGAACATTCATCAAACGCCGGCCTAGGGCCGCTTTGGCTTCCTTAAAAAAAACTGCACATCTGGCACAAGACTCAGATGGGTACCGTAGCGCGAGTATCGCTTATCGCACCCACTCGTGTGGAAATTTGTATTTGTGTCACTGCACAAGCCTTTGGGTGATCCGCGCACACCGAGGATTTCCGCACGTTCTTATGTATGATGAGGTTTTGTCCATGTTAAAGATACGCGCAGCGTCTATCTTCAGGTCGACGAACAGCCTAGAACAGGGTGCCCAAGCCCACAAGCCCAAACCGATTCGACTGATATGGTGTAAATACACCTTTGGCTCCAGCAACTTGTCTGCTTTCTTGCCTAAGACCTAAACGCGCAGAAGAACCGACCGCGGTCGTGCTAAACATTTTGCAGAGCATGCCACGCCGATTGGTGGTGAACCTAGCACACGAAAGGGGCCAGTTACCGACGGTCGGTAACTGGCGCCTTTCGTGTGTTACCGACGCCGCTGCGTACCGGTGTCTCCGATCGCCATACCAGCAAGGAACCGCCCGAGAACACCGTCGACAACCACTCGATCCAAGCATCGGCAACTCCGTCGGTACGCAGGGTGACTTCTGCGTTTGTCGCTGTAGACGACACCGTCGTGTATCGGTACTTTGGGACTGAGCCCCGGTGACAGGTACCATCCATGGCTCCGTCGAAGACAACGGGACGGCGTGGGCAGACCATCCCCACCGCCGTCAACAACAGTACCAAACAATAAGATCTCGGTGACGTGATTGATGGAGCGACAATAAGAGGTGTCAATTGACCTGTGAATTACGTTAGCGCAGACTTGACAAATTACGCGACGCCTACCTATCAAAGACACGACGTTGCGATCATGGGTGTGGGGATAACATCAAGAACGGCCATGCGCTGGCAGCCATCGAGCCCACGTGCAAGCTGCAGAGCTAAATCACTCGTGCAGAGCGTGGGTGTACTGGACTCGTTGGCGTGACCATCAGCACTTGGAGGCCGACATCAAGAAGATCGCCAACGTGGCGAACTGTGAACAAGGCGATCGTGGTGGGCGGAAACATGAGCATCGCCGTAGTCGAGACGGTGGGCGTTTTCCGTTTGAGCGGACGGCTCCTGCGGGTGCTGCTGATCTCTTTCGGCCTTGCCGCCAGTATATATTTCTCGGCGTTGCAGCGCCATCTTGTTGACAGCGTGCACAAGATATCAGCGAATCCAGTGGGTCCTGGCGCATGTCGATATGCCGCAACGTATTGTAGTCCGTAATTTCTTGAAGTAAACTATTTATATTTATCTGTTCCTACGCCGTGTATATTTTATTTGAAGGTCTTCTTTTACCGGGTTCATCACAGGCAAGATGTCTTGCACATAGACATAGTTTAATCTAAATATGGGACCACCAAATACTACTTGATGGTGGCGGGGTAACTTACTACCGATCATGCCTCAATGAGAGCTACATCGGCAAGATCATGTTCTTAGCAGTTGTAGCCCGCTCCCACTACTATTGTCACATCCAGTGGTGCTATGGCATCAAGAGAAGGGTGACCCATTGTTGTAGAGACAACGGCACAACGAAGATCTGAAAATCGACCCATGGACGGTACGACGATGAAGTGGCGCGGCCACTGGGTACGTTAACCAATGTCACTAATTTTATCTGGAGCTAACTTATGTTACAATGTAGATACAGTTTGAAGAGGCATAAAGGTATGTGAACAGGTAAACACCCTCCCCATGTACGTCAAGATGATACCGAGCTGGAGGCAGTAGGAAATGTGGACAGATAGATGCACATTATGCGATGCGATGCCCCCCCACCAATTTTTTTGTTAACCATTTCGCGAACACTTCATTCTTGTATACTATACAAAATCAAGTAAGTTCGAAATTAGTAGGAGGCATTTTGCCACTATCGGGCATGTAGCCATTTGTGTCCATCAATGGGTTCAATGATAGAAGGATGCAAAATGCCCTAATCGACAGGACCAATTAGAGCATTCTAATAGGCCAAAACGGTAGACTCGTGAAACCTGCGCCGCTGAAGAGTCGCCGACTTCTTGCGATTGGTCGGGCGCCGCCACTGCAGCGTGCTTAGCAGGCTTCCAAACACTGTTGGAGCTTTTATCTTTTCGCCATATATTTCAATGAGCATCACCCTGGCGCATACCGCTCCATCCCACCACCCCATCACTGACATCGAGGTCTTCAATTTGAATAACCTTTTGGGTTATGGTCGATCAATTTCGCCGGTACTAATGTTTCGCAATACATCGGTACTGTGAAAATAAAGGGATTTCCCTGCCCCAGGGCTTGGCCTCTCCCTCTTGACTTCGAAAAAAAACGATGGCAAGCTCAAAGCGAAGTGTGCCGACGGACGCTGGATTGTATTGCGGTTGGACGGGAAGGACGAGTGGAGCAAAAGGGACTCAGTCATGAGCAGACTGGTTGTGATGACGTCGGTGGTAGAGATCGTGATCGTCGTGGGCAAGGCCAAGGCTGCAGCCGGGTATTACTGCCCGAGAAGCACGGTCACACTGCAAAAGCTGCTGAAGCAGCGAGGATTGCTCATTCGGTCGGTGGATGTGGTAGCGAACGGACACCTGAAGTACGGGTTGAGGAGCCTATTCGAGTCGTTGCTGTGGGCGTGGATGCCACTGGTCGCGGGGAGAGAGGTGTTACAGCTCGTTCGGGTCGTGGTCGTGGTCGCGGTCGGAGCGCTGGACGCGGTCGCGGTGGTCGATCTGGATGTGGACGCGGCCAGGAGGTGGGGGAAGGCACGGTGGCGAGGATCGCAGAGCAAAGTCATGCTTCAGCCGATGAGGCAAATGGTGATATTGATGGCAGCGTCAGTTCTAAGTCTTACTTGGGTTTGGGGATGAACGAAGTTGAGTCACGGATACTAAGCTCGCAAGCCGCTATAAGTTCCAGAAATTCCGTTGCACCACCAGCAAGCCCGGAGCTCTACATCGGCAACCTCATCGCGTACACACCTTCAAAATCAAAGTGGCTTTTGACAAAAAAGTTGAAGTCGACGTTCAGTCTTGTGGGTTCAGCTTATATTGTGGGTCGTGTGTGCCGACGGACTGTCCAAAACCAAGCTGTTCTGTACGTAGTGCGTTGGTTAGACACCATATTTCAGAAGCACTCGCACTGGGTTCCGCTTTGAGTTCTACAACAAGGAATCGAATATTATAGGTTGCTCACGCAAACTTCATCGAAGCCAGCCTGGGAAGCATTGACAACCCCACACGACGATGAAGACCTCCCAAGAGATGTTGCTCTAGAAGACCTTGTAGAGGCAGAGGAGGGACCCGTGGAGTTTGACCCCGATCCGCCACTCCCGACCACATTGAAAGAGGTTGAGGCTGTAAAATGTATGCGGTTCGCCCCCCGCGTTGAGATGAAAACCCCCCACGACTTGTACGACAGGAAAAATGAAGCAAATGTAACTCGTGTGCGGCCTGAATATACGCACTTGTTTACTCATTCTGCGTCATCGAGTTTTCTGGCGTACATACCACTGTACTTTTGGCAGCAAGTGGTCAATGAGTACAATGCGTACGCAAAGATCAAGGGCATCAACCTGGTACATCCTGTGACATTGGTGGAGCTGATGAAGTTCATTGGAATTCTATTTTTCATGACGATCACGGACAGAGGTGAATACTCTAACTACTGGGGGCCGCAACCAGAGGATATAATACTGGGCAACCAAACCTCGTCGGGGTTGGAGAAAGTCATGCCACTGAGGCGTTTCAAGCTGCTTCGAAAAGTGTTTTGCTTCCGGGCTGCGCCTCCATCTGCTCAGACAGATCCTGCCGCGCGCATTCGGCCCCTCTTGAATTTGCTCAAGTGTACTGGGGGGAAATATATTGAGCTGGGGCGGGATGTTGCCCTCGGTGAGTGCGGTATCGCATGCCGCTCAAAGTTCGGGCGCCATGTTAGTTCTTGAAGTGGTTCGGCCTCTCTACGGAACCAATCGAATCGTGAACATACGTCTCCTGCGCGGTCGCCGAGCCGTCAACCTGCAGAGCGCGCTGCGCCGTCGAGGGAGGAGCCTAACCTGTTCCCTGAACGCTCCTCCGGTCTCTACGAGCTGCGCGCGCTCACTGAGCCACGGTATTCGCCGCCTCGTGGTGAGGACGTGCCTCTGGGCCCCGTCATCTCCAACCCTTTGGACAAAGCTCAGTCCGAGCAGGTTGCAGCGCAGATGGCTCTCATGCGCTCCCAGCGCCCTGAGCTGCGGCCTCAGGTGAGCCCCAGCGCTGCTGATTACGGCTTCCGGCCTCGCGACCCCGCTGAGGCGTGTCGCCTGGCGTTCCAGCAGGCCCTAGCGCTCCACGCCATTGGGCCCGCGGCCCGTACTCCGGAGGAGCTCGCACTGCGTACGTCTCTGCGAAAGCGACTCCTTATTCCACAGTCGACGATTGTAGCGGAGTATCGCGAGCGGTTCAGGCTGTAGATGCAACTGAAGTCCGTGCCCGCCACGCGGACGTACCCGGTGGTACTTGGCCCGGGGGAAGACTCGATCAAGTACGATGTTCTGTTCGAGTTCTGGGCCGAGCACAGCCGGAAGCTCAGCTCCATGGAAGCTCTCAGAGCCAGCTTCAGCGAAGTGGATGTTCGCATTGAATGCAAGCTCCGCTTCGACTTTGTGAAGGTCCGAGCCAAGCGCAGCCTTGCGGCAATCACCCAGCCGCAGACCCAGTTTAGCGCTGCGCGCTTCGCTCCTTCGAGCACTCCAGCCGCTCCTTCCCGCGAGGGATTGAGCGCTGTAGCTCAGGGTCAGCCTAGGAGCAATGTGGCTGACCAGCAGCTCCCCAGCTTATTGCCGGAAAGCGCGGGACGGCCGGCATGCCGGCCTTGAGCCCTCGGAGCGCTGGTGATCAAGCTGATCAAAAGCGTCCAGCAATCCTGGTTGAGGGACACCTCAAACTCCCATGAGTTCTCGGAGTGAGGGTACCCTCGCCATTTCACCAGATATTGGTTTTGACCCCGGTACCGCCGCTTCGCCAGGAGGCGCTCCACATGGTAATGCAGATTCCCATGCTCATCGAGCAGAGCCGGCGGAGGACGCGCCAACACGTCTCGCAACGTTTGACGAGTTGCACGAGACTCAGCAACAGGCTGATCGCCTTCGGGATCACGTCCACGACATTGACGCGCGTCTGGCACGTTGTGCGACTGATCTCGACAGGCTCGCTGAGCGGGTGGAGTAGCTTGGGGTGCCTCGGGCGGTCTAGGACCGGCTTGAGACCTTGGAGGACGACTTCGTTCGCCTGAACGGGTGGATGAACTACTTTCGCGATCGCGAAGAGCGACACACTCGAGGGTTCGCGGAGTTACAGCATAACCAGGCTGTGATTCAGGGTCAGCTCCACCTCCTGGCCCGCATGCAGACCCCGCCTGCTGCGCTTCCTGTGCCTGCGGCTCCTGCTGTGCCCGCGTTGATGGTCGTGTCTTCGACGCCTGCGACCTCCGCGCCTGTGACCTCGCCACCCTCGGTGCTTCCATCTGCACCTGCATCCGGTCCTGGTACGGCTTGAGCAAGCCCACGTAGAAGACGGGGTGCGTCCGCACCTTCTTCGGAAGATTGAGCGTGTACGCAAGGCCCTTCTTGTCCACAACCTTGAAAGGTCCGATGAAGCGCGGGCGCAACTTCGTCATGAAGACGGCTGACACTGCATGTGTAGGTAGGCTCTTAGCATTAAGCAGCACCAGGTCCCCGACCTCATAACTTTCAACGTTGCCTCTGCCCCTGGCATCTGCATACTTGTCTTGGCTGTCAGCCATTGCGTCACGCACATGCCGTAAGACACTCAGACGCGTTGGCAAGAAAGCGTCAACCTGTTTACGAACAGTAGCCGGGCTGACATCGGCTAGCCGATCGGCTTCTCCTCCCCCACCAAGCCCGAGGCCACCACTTGGCAGCGTCAGCGGGACGCGGGGATGAGACAAGCTGTTCACGTGGAACGGCGTGTAGCCTGTCGAGGCGTGGACGGCGTTGTTCAACGCAAACTCAACGAGTGGCAGCATGGCGATCCAACGCTTCGGCGTCTCGGCGCAAATGCTGTGGAGCACGTCCTCGACGACGCGATTCACGCGTTCTGTCTGACCATCGGTCTGCGGATGGTTCGCCGTGGACATATCCATCTTGGTTCCAAGCACCGCAAAGACAGCGCTCCAGAAGTTGCCCGTGAAGCGGGGGTCTCGGTCCGAGGCAATTGACTCAGGGAGTCCGTGTTGTCGAAACACTCGGTCCAAGAACAGCGTTGCTGTACCTTTACCATCGCTTGTGTCCGGCACAGCCGCAATGTGAGCCATCTTGCTCAGTCGGTCCACGAAGACCACGACTCCAGTGTTGCCCGCCGCGTCCGCCGGCAGGCCAAACACAAAGTCCATACTCATGGATTGCTAACAGCCCGAAGGGATAGGCAAACTCGCCAACGGCGCTGCAGCATAAGGTGATGACTTCACTCGCTGACACGTCTCGCACGTGCGCACATAAGTGCTCGTCCACTTGTACATCTCCGGCCACCGGTAGTGGGTGCTCACCGAGCTGCAGGTCTTCTCACAGCCAAGATGGCCGGCCAGCGGCGTGTCGTGTGCCTCATAGAGGATGCGGTACTTCAGATCCTCATCATGAGGGATGACCACGCGGGGCGTATCCTCGGGGCCGGCGTTGTAGGACAACGTGCCTCCATCGAGCGAATAACGGTGTAGGCGCGCGCTCAGCCACGCTGACAATTCCATGTCCGAGTTTTGAAACTCCTTGCTCCCCAGAGCCTTCAGCAACGCGACACAAGTGTCGTCCTTGGCATAAGCCGTTCGGATCAGATCCGGTAATGACGAAGTCACGGCCGTTACATGAGGCTGCGCATAATCCGGCCTGCGCGACAGCGCGTCCGCAAGGACATTCTCCCAGCCAGGCTTGTACTTCACCTCGAAGTTATACTCCGCGAAGAAGGACAGCCGGCGGGCCATCCTTTGCGAGAGATGAGGCGCTGAGTCGCAGCTCGTAACGACACATGATCCGTGTAAACCACGAACGGCTGAGAGCCAAACAGGTGCACCCTGAACTTAACGAGCGCATACTTCATCGCAAGTAGCTCCTTGTCATGGACAGGATAGTTCTTTTCCGCAGCCTTCAACTGGCGAGATTCGAACGCCAACACGCGCTCGCGCCCCTCGGCGTCTGCTTGCAGCAGTGCGTAACCGATGGCAAAGCCCGAGGCGTCACAGACGACACTAAACGGACGAGCGGGGTCTCGCAGAGCCAGAATAGGCGCATGAAGGAGACTGTCCTGAATTGCCATGAACGCATCTTGATGATCGGTGTCCCAACACCACTCCGCATCCTTCTTCAGGAGATTGGAGAGTGGCCGAGCCATCTCAGCGTAGTTCTCGCTGTACTTGTGCAAGTGGTTTGCCAAGCCAAGTCTCTTGCGAAGAACCTTCTGGTTCTTGGGAACCGGCCAGTCAACAATGGCCTTGACCTTGACCGGGTCGGCCCTGAGGCCACGTTTCCCGATGAAGCACCCTAAGAAGTTGATCTCTTCCGCTCCGAAGATGCATTTGTCAATGTTGGCGAACAACTTGTTTGACGCATGCACTCGAGCACAGCACGCAAGTGCTCCATGTGGTTCTCCATATCAGTCTTCCCGTGCTCCGCACGACTGTGGACAAAGATGTCATCGAAGTACGTTTGCGCGTATGCCCGATGGGGCCTCCAGAGCTGCGTCACAAGACGATTAAACGTCGCTGGCGCGTTCGACAGCCCTTGGGGCATTACCAACCACTCCCAGAGCATGCCGCGCGGAGTACTCACCGCAGTGAGAGGAATGTCGCTCGTCCTCATGAGCAACTGGTAATATCCATCGACCAATTCGAGCGCACTGTACATCGTACATCCGGCCATGTTGTTCTGCAGAACATCCTTCCGAGGAATCGGCGTCTGCGCCGGAACGGTAGCGGCATTCAGCTTGTTGAAAACGTGCACGATACGCCACTTGCCATTTCGCTTTCTGACACAGAACGTCGGCGTAGAGTCACACTGCTCCTTCGGCAAGGGCCACTGCCTCGTCACGCAGTACTTCGTTCCCGGAACGAGATCGATCTCGTGTCGAACACCTCGATCCGGAGGTAGCCCCGAGGGAGACTCCTTCGAGACCACGTCCTGGTAATCCTTTACCACTTGATACAAGGGATCCGACGGGTCCTTCAGGATCTCTGATCCACTCCGCGCATTCAGCGCCTTCTTGGTGTCTTCCAGGACAGCTTCATCCAGAAGCGAGGACGAGTTCAACTCTTCTTCAGGTCTTATGACCACCACCTCAGCCAAGTCTCCAGCCTTCAAGGCTTCGCCGAACTCGGCCAAGGACATCTCGTCCAGCACTAGGAGAGCAGACAGTGAGGGCAAGCCGTCGAGATTAATGCCTCCATCAACGTCGCCCACCACTCCATTCACGAGTGTGGAGAGCTGCTCGCTCTCGCGTGGAGCCTCGCGGCTCGACACGCCCTTCTCGACTCGTGAGATTGTAGACAGCTTGCATCGCGCAGCCAGCGCCTTACAGCGCTGCCTCCTCTTGATGGACACCGTCCGCCCTGAAGAGCTCCGTGATTCCGCGTGCTTCTTGACGCCAGGTGTCACCACCTCGTTCAGCTCCAGAAGAGCTCCAGTTTCTTTACCGACACTCAGCAAAGAGCTGCACGATCCGCATCCTCCACTCAGTGGATTACGTGTCACTCCACGATCTTCATCCAGGTAAAGTCCCTTGTCCTTCGGCATCGTGCCGACCGCGCCGTCGCTGGCACGCAGCAGAGCGTCGCCATCAGACGCACACCCGCTCAGCCGAATTAGTGCCGCCCCACAAGCTTCAACAGCCGGGCCTCGCCCATTGCTCCTCAGCTTCATGCCGACCTTGGCATCACTTGAATACAACAGGGCGTCGCCCTCAGACGCACACCCGCTCAGCGGAATTCGTGCCGCTCCACATCCATGATCCGGGCAACGCTCATCTTCACTCGACTTCCTGTCGCGACAACGCCTTCACCGGCATGCAGCAGGGCGTCGCCCTCAGACGCACACCCGCTCAGCGGAATTCGTGCCGCTCCACACCCTTCAACAGCCGGGCAACGTCCATTGCACTCGACTTCATGCCGACCTTGGCTTCACTTGAATACAGCAGGGCGTCGCCCTCAGACGCACGTACGCTCAGCGGAATTAGTGCCGCCCCACATCCTTCAACAGCCGGGCAACGTCCATTGCACTCGACTTCATGCCGACCTTGGCTTCACTTGAATACAACAGGGCGTCGCCATCAGACGCACACCCGCTCAGCGGAATTCGTGCCGCTCCACATCCATGATCCGGGCAACGCTCATCTTCACTCGACTTCCTGTCGACCACGCCTTCACCGGCATGCCGCAGGGCGTCGCCCTCAGACGCACACCCGCTCAGCGGAATTCGTGCCGCTCCACATCCTTCAACAGCCGGGCAACGTCCATTGCACTCGACTTCATGCCGACCTTGGCTTCACTTGAATACAGCAGGGCGTCGCCCTCAGACGCACGTACGCTCAGCGGAATTAGTGCCGCCCCACATCCTTCAACAGCCGGGCAACGTCCATTGCACTCGACTTCATGCCGACCTTGGCTTCACTTGAATACAACAGGGCGTCGCCATCAGACGCACACCCGCTCAGCGGAATTCGTGCCGCTCCACATCCATGATCCGGGCAACGCTCATCTTCACTCGACTTCCTGTCGACCACGCCTTCACCGGCATGCCGCAGGGCGTCGCCCTCAGACGCACACCCGCTCAGCGGAATTCGTGCCGCTCCACATCCTTCAACAGCCGGGCAACGTCCATTGCACTCGACTTCATGCCGACCTTGGCTTCACTTGAATACAGCAGGGCGTCGCCCTCAGACGCACGTACGCTCAGCCGAATTAGTGCCGCCCCACATCCTTCAACAGCCGGGCAACGTCCATCTTCACTCGACTTCATGCCGACCTTGGCTTCACTTGAATACAGCAGGGTGTCGTCCTCAGACGCACACCCGCTCAGCGGAATTCGTGCCGCTCCACATCCTTCAACAGCCGGGCAACGTCCATTGCACTCGACTTCATGCCGACCTTGGCTTCACTTGAATACAGCAGGGCGTCGCCCTCAGACGCACGTACGCTCAGCAGAATTAGTGCCGCCCCACATCCTTCATCCGGGCAACGTCCATGGCTCATCGGCTTCATGCCGACCACGCCTTCACTTGAATACAACAGGGCGTCGCCCTCAGACGCACACCCGCTCAGCGGAATTCGTGCCGCTCCACATCCATGATCCGGGCAACGCTCATCTTCGCTCGACTTCCTGTAGACCACGCCTTCACCGGCATGCCGCAGGGCGTCGCCGTCAGACGCACACCCGCTCAGCGGAATTCGTGCCGCTCCACATCCATGATCCGGGCAACGCTCATCTTCACTCGACTTCCTGTCGACCACGCCTTCACCGGCATGCCGCAGGGCGTCGCCGTCAGACGCACACCCGCTCAGCGGAATTCGTGCCGCTTCACATCCATGATCCGGGCAACGCTCATCTTCACTCGACTTCCTGTCGACCACGCCTTCACCGGCATGCCGCAGGGCGTCGCCGTCAGACGCACACCCGCTCAGCGGAATTCGTGCCGCTCCACATCCATGATCCGGGCAACGCTCATCTTCACTCGACTTCCTGTCGACCACGCCTTCACCGGCATGCCGCAGGGCGTCGCCGTCAGACGCACACCCGCTCAGCGGAATTCGTGCCGCTCCACATCCATGATCCGGGCAACGCTCATCTTCACTCGACTTCCTGTCGACCACGCCTTCACCGGCATGCCGCAGGGCGTCGCCGTCAGACGCACACCCGCTCAGCGGAATTCGTGCCGCTCCACATCCATGATCCGGGCAACGCTCATCTTCACTCGACTTCCTGTCGACCACGCCTTCACCGGAATGCCGCAGGGCGTCGCCCTCAGACGCACACCCGCTCAGCGGAATTCGTGCCGCTCCACATCCTTCAACAGCCGGGCAACGTCCATTGCACTCGACTTCATGCCGACCTTGGCTTCACTTGAATACAGCAGGGCGTCGCCCTCAGACGCACACCCGCTCAGCGGAATTCGGGCCGCTCCACATCCTTCAACAGCCGGGCAACGTCCATTGCACTCGACTTCATGCCGACCTTGGCTTCACTTGAATACAGCAGGGCGTCGCCATCAGACGCACACCCGCTCAGCAGAAATAGTATCGCCCCACATCCTTCATCCGGGCAACGTCCATGGCTCATCGGCTTCATGCCGACCACGCCTTCACTTGAATACAACAGGGCGTCGCCCTCAGACGCACACCCGCTCAGCGGAATTAGTGCCGCCCCACATCCTTCAACAGCCGGGCAACGTCCATCTTCACTCGACTTCATGCCGACCTTGGCTTCACTTGAATACAGCAGGGCGTCGCCCTCAGACGCACGTACGCTCAGCGGAATTAGTGCCGCCCCACATCCTTCATCCGGGCAACGTCCATGGCTCATCGGCTTCATGCCGACCACGCCTTCACTTGAATACAACAGGGCGTCGCCCTCAGACGCACACCCGCTCAGCGGAATTCGTGCCGCTCCACATCCATGATCCGGGCAACGCTCATCTTCACTCGACTTCCTGTCGACCACGCCTTCACCGGCATGCCGCAGGGCGTCGCCGTCAGACGCACGCCCGCTCAGCAGAATTAGTATCGCTCCACATCCTTGATCCGGGCAACGCCCATGGCTCCTCGACTTCCTGTCGACCACGCCTTCACCGGCATGCCGCAGGGCGTCGCCGTCAGACGCACACCCGCTCAGCGGAATTCGTGCCGCTCCACATCCATGATCCGGGCAACGCTCATCTTCACTCGACTTCCTGTCGACCACGCCTTCACCGGTATGCCGCAGGGCGTCGCCCTCAGACGCACACCCGCTCAGCGGAATTCGTGCCGCTCCACATCCTTCAACAGCCGGGCAACGTCCATTGCACTCGACTTCATGCCGACCTTGGCTTCACTTGAATACAGCAGGGCGTCGCCCTCAGACGCACACCCGCTCAGCGGAATTCGGGCCGCTCCACATCCTTCAACAGCCGGGCAACGTCCATTGCACTCGACTTCATGCCGACCTTGGCTTCACTTGAATACGGCAGGGCGTCGCCATCAGACGCACACCCGCTCAGCAGAAATAGTATCGCCCCACATCCTTCATCCGGGCAACGTCCATGGCTCATCGGCTTCATGCCGACCACGCCTTCACTTGAATACAACAGGGCGTCGCCCTCAGACGCACACCCGCTCAGCGGAATTCGTGCCGCTCCACATCCTTCAACAGCCGGGCAACGTCCATTGCACTCGACTTCATGCCGACCTTGGCTTCACTTGAATACAGCAGGGCGTCGCCATCAGACGCACACCCGCTCAGCAGAAATAGTATCGCCCCACATCCTTCATCCGGGCAACGTCCATGGCTCATCGGCTTCATGCCGACCACGCCTTCACTTGAATACAACAGGGCGTCGCCCTCAGACGCACACCCGCTCAGCGGAATTCGTGCCGCTCCACATCCTTCAACAGCCGGGCAACGTCCATTGCACTCGACTTCATGCCGACCTTGGCTTCACTTGAATACAGCAGGGCCTCCCCATCAGACGCACACCCGCTCAGCAGAAATAGTATCGCCCCACATCCTTCATCCGGGCAACGTCCATGGCTCATCGGCTTCATGCCGACCACGCCTTCACTTGAATACAACAGGGCGTCGCCCTCAGACGCACACCCGCTCAGCGGAATTCGTGCCGCTCCACATCCTTCAACAGCCGGGCAACGTCCATTGCACTCGACTTCATGCCGACCTTGGCTTCACTTGAATACAGCAGGGCGTCGCCATCAGACGCACACCCGCTCAGCGGAATTAGTATCGCCCCACATCCTTCAACAGCCGGGCAACGTCCATCTTCACTTCACTTCATGCCGACCACGCCTTCACTTGAATACAACAGGGCGTCGCCCTCAGACGCACACCCGCTCAGCGGAATTCGTGCCGCTCCACATCCATGATCCGGGCAACGCTCATCTTCACTCGACTTCCTGTCGACCACGCCTTCACCGGCATGCCGCAGGGCGTCGCCGTCAGACGCACACCCGCTCAGCGGAATTCGTGCCGCTCCACATCCATGATCCGGGCAACGCTCATCTTCACTCGACTTCCTGTCGACCACGCCTTCACCGGCATGCCGCAGGGCGTCGCCGTCAGACGCACACCCGCTCAGCGGAATTCGTGCCGCTCCACATCCTTGATCCGGGCAACGCTCATCTTCACTCGACTTCCTGTCGACCACGCCTTCACCGGCATGCCGCAGGGCGTCGCCCTCAGACGCACACCCGCTCAGCGGAATTCGTGCCGCTCCACATCCTACAACAGCCGGGCAACGTCCATCTTCACTTCACTTCATGCCGACCACGCCTTCACTTGAATACAACAGGGCGTCGCCCTCAGACGCACACCCGCTCAGCGGAATTCGTGCCGCTCCACATCCATGATCCGGGCAACGCTCATCTTCACTCGACTTCCTGTCGACCACGCCTTCACCGGCATGCCGCAGGGCGTCGCCGTCAGACGCACACCCGCTCAGCGGAATTCGTGCCGCTCCACATCCATGATCCGGGCAACGCCCATGGCTCCTCGACTTCCTGTCGACCACGCCTTCACCGGCATGCCGCAGGGCGTCGCCGTCAGACGCACACCCGCTCAGCGGAATTCGTGCCGCTCCACATCCTTGATCCGGGCAACGCTCATCTTCACTCGACTTCCTGTCGACCACGCCTTCACCGGCATGCCGCAGGGCGTCGCCCTCAGACGCACACCCGCTCAGCGGAATTCGTGCCGCTCCACATCCTACAACAGCCGGGCAACGTCCATTGCACTCGACTTCATGCCGACCTTGGCTTCACTTGAATACAGCAGGGCGTCGCCCTCAGACGCACGTACGCTCAGCGGAATTAGTGCCGCCCCACATCCTTCAACAGCCGGGCAACGTCCATCTTCACTCGACTTCATGCCGACCTTGGCTTCACTTGAATACAGCAGGGCGTCGCCATCAGACGCACGTACGCTCAGCGGAATTAGTGCCGCCCCACATCCTTCAACAGCTGGGCAACGTCCATCTTCACTTCACTTCATGCCGACCTTGGCTTCACTTGAATACAGCAGGGCGTCGCCATCAGACGCACACCCGCTCAGCAGAAATAGTATCGCCCCACATCCTTCATCCGGGCAACGTCCATGGCTCCTCCGCTTCATGCCGACCACGCCTTCACTTGAATACAGCAGGGCGTCGCCCTCAGACGCACGTACGCTCAGCGGAATTAGTGCCGCCCCACATCCTTCAACAGCCGGGCAACGTCCATCTTCACTCGACTTCATGCCGACCTTGGCTTCACTTGAATACAGCAGGGCGTCGCCCTCAGACGCACGTACGCTCAGCGGAATTAGTGCCGCCCCACATCCTTCAACAGCCGGGCAACGTCCATCTTCACTTCACTTCATGCCGACCTTGGCTTCACTTGAATACAGCAGGGCGTCGCCATCAGACGCACACCCGCTCAGCAGAAATAGTATCGCCCCACATCCTTCATCCGGGCAACGTCCATGGCTCATCGGCTTCATGCCGACCACGCCTTCACTTGAATACAACAGGGCGTCGCCCTCAGACGCACACCCGCTCAGCGGAATTCGTGCCGCTCCACATCCATGATCCGGGCAACGCTCATCTTCACTCGACTTCCTGTCGACCACGCCTTCACCGGCATGCCGCAGGGCGTCGCCGTCAGACGCACGCCCGCTCAGCGGAATTAGTATCGCTCCGCATCCTTGATCCGGGCAACGCCCATGGCTCCTCGACTTCCTGTCGACCACGCCTTCACCGGCATGCCGCAGGGCGTCGCCGTCAGACGCACACCCGCTCAGCGGAATTCGTGCCGCTCCACATCCTTCAACAGCCGGGCAACGTCCATTGCACTCGACTTCATGCCGACCTTGGCTTCACTTGAATACAGCAGGGCGTCGCCCTCAGACGCACGTACGCTCAGCGGAATTAGTGCCGCCCCACATCCTTCAACAGCCGGGCAACGTCCATCTTCACTTCACTTCATGCCGACCTTGGCTTCACTTGAATACAGCAGGGCGTCGCCATCAGACGCACACCCGCTCAGCAGAAATAGTATCGCCCCACATCCTTCATCCGGGCAACGTCCATGGCTCATCGGCTTCATGCCGACCACGCCTTCACTTGAATACAACAGGGCGTCGCCCTCAGACGCACACCCGCTCAGCGGAATTCGTGCCGCTCCACATCCATGATCCGGGCAACGCTCATCTTCACTCGACTTCCTGTCGACCACGCCTTCACCGGCATGCCGCAGGGCGTCGCCGTCAGACGCCCGCCCGCTCAGCGGAATTAGTATCGCTCCACATCCTTGATCCGGGCAACGCCCATCTTCACTCGACTTCCTGTCGACCACGCCTTCACCGGCATGCCGCAGGGCGTCGCCGTCAGACGCACACCCGCTCAGCGGAATTCGTGCCGCTCCACATCCTTCAACAGCCGGGCAACGTCCATTGCACTCGACTTCATGCCGACCTTGGCTTCACTTGAATACAGCAGGGCGTCGCCCTCAGACGCACACCCGCTCAGCGGAATTCGGGCCGCTCCACATCCTTCAACAGCCGGGCAACGTCCATTGCACTCGACTTCATGCCGACCTTGGCTTCATTTGAATACAGCAGGGCGTCGCCCTCAGACGCACACCCGCTCAGCGGAATTCGTGCCGCTCCACATCCATGATCCGGGCAACGTCCATCTTCACTCGACTTCCTGTCGACCACGCCTTCACCGGCATGCCGCAGGGCGTCGCCCTCAGACGCACACCCGCTCAGCGGAATTCGTGCCGCTCCACATCCTTCAACAGCCGGGCAACGTCCATTGCACTCGACTTCATGCCGACCTTGGCTTCACTTGAATACAGCAGGGCGTCGCCCTCAGACGCACGTACGCTCAGCGGAATTAGTGCCGCCCCACATCCTTCAACAGCCGGGCAACGTCCATCTTCACTTCACTTCATGCCGACCTTGGCTTCACTTGAATACAGCAGGGCGTCGCCCTCAGACGCACACCCGCTCAGCAGAAATAGTATCGCCCCACATCCTTCATCCGGGCAACGTCCATGGCTCATCGGCTTCATGCCGACCACGCCTTCACTTGAATACAACAGGGCGTCGCCCTCAGACGCACACCCGCTCAGCGGAATTCGTGCCGCTCCACATCCATGATCCGGGCAACGTCCATCTTCACTCGACTTCCTGTCGACCACGCCTTCACCGGCATGCCGCAGGGCGTCGCCCTCAGACGCACACCCGCTCAGCGGAATTCGTGCCGCTCCACATCCTTCAACAGCCGGGCAACGTCCATTGCACTCGACTTCATGCCGACCTTGGCTTCACTTGAATACAGCAGGGCGTCGCCCTCAGACGCACGTACGCTCAGCGGAATTAGTGCCGCCCCACATCCTTCAACAGCCGGGCAACGTCCATCTTCACTCGACTTCATGCCGACCTTGGCTTCACTTGAATACAGCAGGGCGTCGCCCTCAGACGCACGTACGCTCAGCGGAATTAGTGCCGCCCCACATCCTTCAACAGCCGGGCAACGTCCATCTTCACTTCACTTCATGCCGACCTTGGCTTCACTTGAATACAGCAGGGCGTCGCCATCAGACGCACACCCGCTCAGCAGAAATAGTATCGCCCCACATCCTTCATCCGGGCAACGTCCATGGCTCATCGGCTTCATGCCGACCACGCCTTCACTTGAATACAACAGGGCGTCGCCCTCAGACGCACACCCGCTCAGCGGAATTCGTGCCGCTCCACATCCATGATCCGGGCAACGCTCATCTTCACTCGACTTCCTGTCGACCACGCCTTCACCGGCATGCCGCAGGGCGTCGCCGTCAGACGCACGCCCGCTCAGCGGAATTAGTATCGCTCCACATCCTTGATCCGGGCAACGCCCATGGCTCCTCGACTTCCTGTCGACCACGCCTTCACCGGCATGCCGCAGGGCGTCGCCGTCAGACGCACACCCGCTCAGCGGAATTCGTGCCGCTCCACATCCATGATCCGGGCAACGCTCATCTTCACTCGACTTCCTGTCGACCACGCCTTCACCGGCATGCCGCAGGGCGTCGCCCTCAGACGCACACCCGCTCAGCGGAATTCGTGCCGCTCCACATCCTTCAACAGCCGGGCAACGTCCATTGCACTCGACTTCATGCCGACCTTGGCTTCACTTGAATACAGCAGGGCGTCGCCCTCAGACGCACACCCGCTCAGCGGAATTCGGGCCGCTCCACATCCTTCAACAGCCGGGCAACGTCCATTGCACTCGACTTCATGCCGACCTTGGCTTCATTTGAATACAGCAGGGCGTCGCCCTCAGACGCACACCCGCTCAGCGGAATTCGTGCCGCTCCACATCCATGATCCGGGCAACGTCCATCTTCACTCGACTTCCTGTCGACCACGCCTTCACCGGCATGCCGCAGGGCGTCGCCCTCAGACGCACACCCGCTCAGCGGAATTCGTGCCGCTCCACATCCTTCAACAGCCGGGCAACGTCCATTGCACTCGACTTCATGCCGACCTTGGCTTCACTTGAATACAGCAGGGCGTCGCCCTCAGACGCACGTACGCTCAGCGGAATTAGTGCCGCCCCACATCCTTCAACAGCCGGGCAACGTCCATCTTCACTTCACTTCATGCCGACCTTGGCTTCACTTGAATACAGCAGGGCGTCGCCCTCAGACGCACACCCGCTCAGCAGAAATAGTATCGCCCCACATCCTTCATCCGGGCAACGTCCATGGCTCATCGGCTTCATGCCGACCACGCCTTCACTTGAATACAACAGGGCGTCGCCCTCAGACGCACACCCGCTCAGCGGAATTCGTGCCGCTCCACATCCATGATCCGGGCAACGTCCATCTTCACTCGACTTCCTGTCGACCACGCCTTCACCGGCATGCCGCAGGGCGTCGCCCTCAGACGCACACCCGCTCAGCGGAATTCGTGCCGCTCCACATCCTTCAACAGCCGGGCAACGTCCATTGCACTCGACTTCATGCCGACCTTGGCTTCACTTGAATACAGCAGGGCGTCGCCCTCAGACGCACGTACGCTCAGCGGAATTAGTGCCGCCCCACATCCTTCAACAGCCGGGCAACGTCCATCTTCACTTGACTTCATGCCGACCTTGGCTTCACTTGAATACAGCAGGGCGTCGCCATCAGACGCACACCCGCTCAGCAGAAATAGTATCGCCCCACATCCTTCATCCGGGCAACGTCCATGGCTCATCGGCTTCATGCCGACCACGCCTTCACTTGAATACAACAGGGCGTCGCCCTCAGACGCACACCCGCTCAGCGGAATTCGTGCCGCTCCACATCCATGATCCGGGCAACGCTCATCTTCACTCGACTTCCTGTCGACCACGCCTTCACCGGCATGCCGCAGGGCGTCGCCGTCAGACGCACGCCCGCTCAGCGGAATTAGTATCGCTCCACATCCTTGATCCGGGCAACGCCCATGGCTCCTCGACTTCCTGTCGACCACGCCTTCACCGGCATGCCGCAGGGCGTCGCCCTCAGACGCACACCCGCTCAGCGGAATTCGTGCAGCTCCACATCCATGATCCGGGCAACGTCCATCTTCACTCGACTTCCTGTCGACCACGCCTTCACCGGCATGCCGCAGGGCGTCGCCCTCAGACGCACACCCGCTCAGCGGAATTCGTGCCGCTCCACATCCTTCAACAGCCGGGCAACGTCCATTGCACTCGACTTCATGCCGACCTTGGCTTCACTTGAATACAGCAGGGCGTCGCCCTCAGACGCACGTACGCTCAGCGGAATTAGTGCCGCCCCACATCCTTCAACAGCCGGGCAACGTCCATCTTCACTTCACTTCATGCCGACCTTGGCTTCACTTGAATACAGCAGGGCGTCGCCATCAGACGCACACCCGCTCAGCAGAAATAGTATCGCCCCACATCCTTCATCCGGGCAACGTCCATGGCTCATCGGCTTCATGCCGACCACGCCTTCACTTGAATACAACAGGGCGTCGCCCTCAGACGCACACCCGCTCAGCGGAATTCGTGCCGCTCCACATCCATGATCCGGGCAACGCTCATCTTCACTCGACTTCCTGTCGACCACGCCTTCACCGGCATGCCGCAGGGCGTCGCCGTCAGACGCACGCCCGCTCAGCGGAATTAGTATCGCTCCACATCCTTGATCCGGGCAACGCCCATGGCTCCTCGACTTCCTGTCGACCACGCCTTCACCGGCATGCCGCAGGGCGTCGCCCTCAGACGCACACCCGCTCAGCGGAATTCGTGCAGCTCCACATCCATGATCCGGGCAACGCTCATCTTCACTCGACTTCCTGTCGACCACACCTTCACCGGCATGCCGCAGGGCGTCGCCCTCAGACGCACACCCGCTCAGCAGAAATAGTATCGCCCCACATCCTTGATCCGGGCAACGTCCATGGCTCATCGGCTTCATGCCGACCACGCCTTCACTTGAATACAACAGGGCGTCGCCCTCAGACGCACACCCGCTCAGCAGAAATAGTATCGCCCCACATCCTTGATCCGGGCAACGTCCATGGCTCATCGGCTTCATGCCGACCACGCCTTCACTTGAATACAACAGGGCGTCGCCCTCAGACGCACACCCGCTCAGCGGAATTCGTGCCGCTCCACATCCATGATCCGGGCAACGCTCATCTTCACTCGACTTCCTGTCGACCACGCCTTCACCGGAATGCCGCAGGGCGTCGCCCTCAGACGCACACCCGCTCAGCGGAATTCGTGCCGCTCCACATCCTTCAACAGCCGGGCAACGTCCATTGCACTCGACTTCATGCCGACCTTGGCTTCACTTGAATACAACAGGGCGTCGCCCTCAGACGCACACCCGCTCAGCGGAATTAGTGCCGCTCCACATCCTTCAACAGCCGGGCAACGTCCATTGCACTCGACTTCATGCCGACCTTGGCTTCACTTGAATACAGCAGGGCGTCGCCATCAGACGCACACCCGATCAGCAGAAATAGTATCGCCCCACATCCTTCATCCGGGCAACGTCCATGGCTCATCGGCTTCATGCCGACCACGCCTTCACTTGAATACAACAGGGCGTCGCCCTCAGACGCACACCCGCTCAGCGGAATTCGTGCCGCTCCACATCCATGATCCGGGCAACGCTCATCTTCACTCGACTTCCTGTCGACCACACCTTCACCGGCATGCCGCAGGGCGTCGCCCTCAGACGCACACCCGCTCAGCAGAAATAGTATCGCCCCACATCCTTGATCCGGGCAACGTCCATGGCTCATCGGCTTCATGCCGACCACGCCTTCACTTGAATACAACAGGGCGTCGCCCTCAGACGCACACCCGCTCAGCGGAATTCGTGCCGCTCCACATCCATGATCCGGGCAACGCTCATCTTCACTCGACTTTCTGTCGACCACGCCTTCACCGGCATGCCGCAGGGCGTCGCCGTCAGACGCACGCCCGCTCAGCGGAATTCGTGCCGCTCCACATCCTTCAACAGCCGGGCAACGTCCATTGCACTCGACTTCATGCCGACCTTGGCTTCACTTGAATACAACAGGGCGTCGCCCTCAGACGCACACCCGCTCAGCGGAATTAGTGCCGCTCCACATCCTTCAACAGCCGGGCAACGTCCATTGCACTCGACTTCATGCCGACCTTGGCTTCACTTGAATACAGCAGGGCGTCGCCATCAGACGCACACCCGATCAGCAGAAATAGTATCGCCCCACATCCTTCATCCGGGCAACGTCCATGGCTCATCGGCTTCATGCCGACCACGCCTTCACTTGAATACAACAGGGCGTCGCCCTCAGACGCACACCCGCTCAGCGGAATTCGTGCCGCTCCACATCCATGATCCGGGCAACGCTCATCTTCACTCGACTTCCTGTCGACCACACCTTCACCGGCATGCCGCAGGGCGTCGCCGTCAGACGCACACCCGCTCAGCAGAAATAGTATCGCCCCACATCCTTGATCCGGGCAACGTCCATGGCTCATCGGCTTCATGCCGACCACGCCTTCACTTGAATACAACAGGGCGTCGCCCTCAGACGCACACCCGCTCAGCGGAATTCGTGCCGCTCCACATCCATGATCCGGGCAACGCTCATCTTCACTCGACTTTCTGTCGACCACGCCTTCACCGGCATGCCGCAGGGCGTCGCCGTCAGACGCACACCCGCTCAGCAGAAATAGTATCGCTCCACATCCTTAATCCCGGCAACGCCCATGGCTCCTCGGCTTCATGCCGACCTTGGCATCACTTGAATACAGCAGGGCGTCGCCCTCAGACGCACACCCGCTCAGCGTAATTCGTGCCGCTCCACATCCTTCAACAGCCGGGCAACATCCATTGCACTCGACTTCATGCCGACCTTGGCTTCACTTGAATACAGCAGGGCGTCGCCATCAGACGCACACCCGCTCAGCAGAAATAGTATCGCCCCATATCCTTCATCCGGGCAACGTCCATGGCTCATCGGCTTCATGCCGACCACGCCTTCACTTGAATACAACAGGGCGTCGCCCTCAGACGCACACCCGCTCAGCGGAATTCGTGCCGCTCCACATCCATGATCCGGGCAACGCTCATCTTCACTCGACTTCCTGTCGACCACGCCTTCACCGGCATGCCGCAGGGCGTCGCCGTCAGACGCACACCCGCTCAGCGGAATTCGGGCCGCTCCACATCCTTCAACAGCCGGGCAACGTCCATTGCACTCGACTTCATGCCGACCTTGGCTTCACTTGAATACAGCAGGGCGTCGCCATCAGACGCACACCCGCTCAGCAGAAATAGTATCGCCCCACATCCTTCATCCGGGCAACGTCCATGGCTCATCGGCTTCATGCCGACCACGCCTTCACTTGAATACAGCAGGGCGTCGCCCTCAGACGCACACCCGCTCAGCGGAATTAGTGCCGCCCCACATCCATGATCCGGGCAACGTCCATGGCTCATCGGCTTCATGCCGACCACGCCTTCACTTGAATACAACAGGGCGTCGCCCTCAGACGCACACCCGCTCAGCGGAATTCGTGCCGCTCCACATCCATGATCCGGGCAACGCTCATCTTCACTCGACTTCCTGTCGACCACGCCTTAACCGGAATGCCGCAGGGCGTCGCCCTCAGACGCACACCCGCTCAGCGGAATTCGTGCCGCTCCACATCCTTCAACAGCCGGGCAACGTCCATTGCACTCGACTTCATGCCGACCTTGGCTTCACTTGAATACAGCAGGGCGTCGCCCTCAGACGCACGTACGCTCAGCGGAATTAGTGCCGCCCCACATCCTTCAACAGCCGGGCAACGTCCATCTTCACTCGACTTCATGCCGACCTTGGCTTCACTTGAATACAGCAGGGCGTCGCCATCAGACGCACACCCGCTCAGCAGAAATAGTATCGCCCCACATCCTTCATCCGGGCAACGTCCATGGCTCATCGGCTTCATGCCGACCACGCCTTCACTTGAATACAGCAGGGCGTCGCCGTCAGACGCACGCCCGCTCAGCGGAATTAGTATCGCTCCACATCCTTGATCCGGGCAACGCCCATGGCTCCTCGGCTTCATGCCGACCACGCCTTCACTTGAATACAACAGGGCGTCGCCCTCAGACGCACACCCGCTCAGCGGAATTCGTGCCGCTCCACATCCATGATCCGGGCAACGCTCATCTTCACTCGACTTCCTGTCGACCACGCCTTCACCGGCATGCCGCAGGGCGTCGCCGTCAGACGCACACCCGTTCAGTGGTATTCGTGCCGCTCCACCTGCCGTCCGCGAGCCACGCTCGGAACGCCCGTTCTCGATACACGCAGTGTCCACCAACTCGGATACTCCGATGTCCAGCATATTGACCGACTCGGTCCAGTGCTCGCGCCAAAAGCGCTTCTGCTTCCTAGCAGAGGTGGGTTCATGACTCGCCAACGCTCCGCCAGGAGAGAAGTGCGTAGCACCAAGGGTGTTCGACCTCCAATCGATCCAAGGCTCGTGGCATTCCAGCCACACCATACCAAGAATGAGATCATATCTCGAATCGAGGTCTAAGACCAGACAGCGTTCCACGCTATCAAAATCAAAAAAACTTCATGCCCAGGTCCACAGGGACCTTAGGCACCGTGACACGAGTGCCCGTCGCGAGACGAACAGTGACGATGTCACTTCCGCGCGCTATCAGGGCCTCAGCATAAATCTGACTTCCGTCCATCGTAGAACGCCGGGCGTAAGTACCCGACGCTCCCGAATTGATCAAAATCGTTCATGGCTTCGTGAAGCCCTTCACCCAAGCTTGGACGACTAGCAAGCCCGGCTTGCATACACGTTCCGTGTTGGAGAGTACAGCTCTCTTCGGGGCTAAGTCCTGTCGACCTCCACCTCACCGAAGCTCAATAGAACTTAGTTCTTCCCCAGTAGGCCGCCCCGCGCCTACTGGGACTTCTCGTTTCCCCGAGACGAACCAGAGCCCTGGCTTGAACTCGAAGAGCGGCTTGACGAAGCCTGGCGCTGATGGCGCAGCGGACACCCAGCATGAAGGTGACGGGTGTCACCACAGATGAAGCATCTGCGGATACTGCGACGCTGCTCCGCAGCACGAAGCTCATCTTCTTCGTCTTCAGTATAGCTGAGGTCCATGGGTTCGGACCATTCGACGCGCTAGCGTAAGACGCATTCCACCCAAGTCTCGACGACATAAAGTTGTGTTCCACATTCAATGCGACGCTCACAGGCTCTTCAAAAGAGCTCGGGTGGGTTCGGAACACCTCCGTCCTGGCAACGCCAGTGCGAAGGCCCTCCATGAACACCGTGACGGTGACTGCTTCCGGCAACGGGTCAGCAGACATCCCTGCAATGAGAGTTCTCAGCTCTTGGACATAGTCCACCAACTCCTTCTTGCTCTGACGAGTAGCCAGGAAGCGTGAGCGCACGCGATACGCCTCGTTAGGCGGAGCGAACACTCGGAGCAATTGCTGTTTCAGCTGGTCCCACGTCGGGAAGGCCACCTCGACCGACGTCCCGGACGTTAGTGCCCACTCTCTCGCTCGCCCACCGAGCTTCGAGATAGCTAGTGCCACGCGCTGTGATTCCATCCGGAGTAGAGCTGAGCTCATAGCCATCTCAACCTCACGGGTCCAAAGCATCAAGCTTACACCCTCCTTGCCTTCGAAGGTCTTCACGCTCAACATGAGCGGCTTGGGTCTTGTTCCCGCGTCGGACGACGAAGGGGGCGCTTGGGGCGCCGCGGCAGTCGCCATCCTCTGCTGGAGGTGCTCTAGTTGAGCATTCTCGTAGCTTGAAAACGCCTCGAGACGCGCGTTCACCGCGTCGGGGCCTTGCTGCGCAAGTTGCGTCACGCCCTCCGGGCCCAGCAAGGGCATAAGCTTTTTAAGCGCATCCTGCTGGTTCGGGGGCAAGTGAGCGAACTGCTCCATTCTCCACAGAGGGTCAGTCTATACAGACTCAGGTGTCGGATTGACTATAAGTGCTACCAAGTGCAGCGGGGCTGCCGTAGCTTTAGCGTCAGAGGAAAACGTAACAGACTCACATAGTCTCAGCTTAAGATAGCCCGTTCTAATACCAGAACGTACGCGTCCGTACATCTTACGGACTATAAGAGTCAACCCTTAACTCTTAAGTGTGTAAATCTCAAACTGAATGTATTTCTCTTTGGCGCGGCCAAGCCGCCTACGGTGTAAATGTATCCGGTTCACTAGCCATATAATGCATAATCAGTGGCTCTGAAGCCATGTACTGTTCTCCTACTGATTTAGGTTATACAGTGTGTACCCACTCCGTAACCTTTCAGGTAACTCTCGTGTAACCCCGTTACAATGTGGGCGCGCCGCGATGCGACGCCCGGGTATACTGATACCAAGATAACCCGAACACGTATGAAGAAATGAGCAGAGGGGACTGCGTGAAGATCCAGCGGCCCTCAAGGTAACAAGACCATATGAAGAGGAAGAGAAGTATACAACGAAGAAGAGAGAGAGATACAAAGAGAAAGAGAGAGAAGAGGTTAAAGATCAACATAGTTTGTTTTGCGTTCAAATGCACAAGTGCCTGGTTCGTAATTCGCCTATGGACAGCCGTCGCCCACGGGAGAGTGTATTGTGTAGGAGCCCACGAGAGGGTGTACCATTCGGAGCCCCGCTGCGAGCGTTGAGTAACGCCTGGTCCAAGGCCCCCGAAAACTTCTTACTACACCTTCAACCCAAGCCAGGTACCCAAAAGTATTGTCCATTCGGGTTGGTACACCTGTTTCATTTCCCAGTTGTGGCGTGCACTCTCAGTGTGGGCTTGCATTTGATATTCCCTGTGTTTTAGGAGGTTGTGGCAATCGCCCCCTAGGACCCGATTTTAGATTGCATGTGGTAGGAAGGTACCTGTATTGATCTCCTGACATTCAGGAGTGGTGCGCGTGGGACATCCCAAATTTACCTGTATTCGGGGTGCAACCGAAATTGACAGGCTATATATTGGGAGTACAGACTCTGTATTGATATTGGTTATTTTGGAGAAGGTATTTGCTCGTGATCTCACTCCCATTCAGGACCCCCGGAACGAGTAGCGCCCCCAAGTTTTCTATATTCCTGTATCTTTGATCAATTGCAATTCCCAAGTTTGAAACTCGGTCCGCCAAAGGTAAACGACACCTATAGGGATCGCACAAGGTCACATGTCAACCGGAACTTATATTCATTGTAAGTTTTGGGTTTTCGTAAGCTAAACCCTCCCGGGTCTAAGCCTACCGGACGTACGCTATACACCCTGGACGATAAAGGCGTTCGCCCGCCTCGCCTCACAGATCTCGACCAGAGACAATGGTCTCGGGCAGACCGTGGTGTCAGAAGACACAGTTCATGAACAGGTAAAAGACCTTGTCGCCAGTGACGGTGTCACGATCTAGAGCAAAATGTACCATCTTGCTCCGATGGCACACAAAGACAACAACACCGGTGTTGCCACGGTCATCGGCCGGAAGTGCGAAGACAAAGTCAAGACTCATCGACTTCCAGCAGTCCGCTGGAGCCGGTAGGCTCTGCAATTGTCCCGAGGTGTATCTGTTGGGTCTGAGGTCACTTGGGTCGCAATCGAGGGGAGTGTCATTTGTGTGACGATCCCTGATGTGACGGGGCACACAGCACTTCTGGCAGATGAAGCAGAAGTATACAAACCCCAATTGAACTTGAACTGCCGTTGATGTGTTCCTCGTCGAGGGGGACGGTTTACTTGCAACAGTGGTAGATCTAAGACTGAGTGTATTTATAGGTTGGTACAGATCTCGCCTGCATACAAATTCTAAGTTCCCTATAGTTTGTATCATACAAAAGGTATCTGTTGACTCTAAGGCCACTTGGGTCACTATCCAGGGGGGTGACCTTTGGCGTAGCCATCCCCGAATAGTGACAGGGTCACTATTCCGTGTAACCCCATTTTGCTATCCCATTAGATTAATCTTATCGACTAATCAAACCAATTACGCCGGCGACTCATATTTCACTCGCAAAGTCGAAATCCATCACTGACAGCTCGAGCTCTAGCGCCTCGGCGCTTTGCTCTCACCGAGCAACTGGCACATCGCCGAGCAAGTCGCAGGGTCTCCGCGCCGACCGGAAGCATGCCTCCAAAGCGTAGTGCGTGTGATGCGATAGCGCCTTCGAGACTACGGGTAATAGGGCCGAAGATCAGGGCGACCAAGGCCAAGGACTAGTCGTCCGCGCTGAAGGAGGCCACGGAGACGGCTGAGGGGGCGGTGCGCTTTCGTAGCAGGACCAGTCGTCCGCGCTGAAGCAGGTCACGGAGACGGCTGAGGGGGCGGTGCACTTTCATAGCAGCACGCCGTAGGGTGGGCGTCAGGACCGAACACAGAGCAAGCCTTCTGATGCCACGCATGGCAAGGAGGGGAGTCCTCGGGACCGGCCGACGCGCAGGCCTCGCCTGAGAAGGCGGCAGAGGACGACGAGTTCAGCGCCGACGACGGCGACAAGCAGGCGGAGGCAGACGTCATCATGGCCGACCCGGAGGCCGTTGCCGCTTCGTCGCAAAGCGACGCGGTGGGCTCCAAGCCCAAAGCGGATCCGCCTGTCAAGGCCTGACGCTCGCGCAGGGCCGTAAGCGTGCCCAGGCTTCAATGGCCGCTGTCGCGGCAAAGCCCGTCGCTGCGACGGAGGCCGAGGAGGCCAGTGCGAGGAAGCGTTCCGCTTCCAGGTCGCCACACCGCGACGACTACCATGACCTGTTCGGTGACTCCAAGTCTGAGGAGGGTGCCATCCGCGAGTGTGGGGAGGTCTCCAACAACCTCGACGAGCAGCAGCAGCAATACTACGCTGCTGTCTCGGGCTCACATGCCAGGCAGTGGGCTGCCGCAACTGCCGTCGAGCCTTCTTCAGGCGGAGGTACCACGTATGCGCAGGGCTGCTTCCCACCCGAGTCTGGCACCGGAGCGCCAGCGCTTTTTGAGAAGCTCACGGCTTTGCGTGGCCTTATTAGGGGGTATACCTCAAGGGGTACCTATGAGTGAGCTCTCGTTGAGAAAGAGCCACTTTTTGTTGGCGGCGTTGAAGCCGCCAGGTGTGTGCTAGCACCACACAAGCTCATACTGAAGGAGTTGACCACGCTTCGTAAGAAGCCGGAGGACAAGGGTGGACTCCATCCTGTGCGGAGTTAGCCTGGGCCAAACCTGCTGAGACTATGATCTGGGGTGAAGTGGAAGCCCTCTTCTGGCGTTACGTCCAGCGCAAAGGGTATCACGACCAGGATTATCAAGATCTCCATGATGAACGCACTTTGTCCTCTATCCTGGACTTGCGCGAGCTGTGCTTTGCAATGATTTTGGCACACGAGGCGAGATTTGTTGTATTTATAGCGACAACCTGCTAGATTTACGATAAAGCGAGGTGTATAAATCGGTGGAGGCCTAAAATTACTCTAAAAGCGCCATAATTGCACGATTAAAAGTGCAATTGTGGCTGTGCAGCTGCAATTCTGTCGACATTTATCCACAAGCACCTAGACACACGGCAATTATGCGTGAGAGGATCGGGGTGCTGAGCATCATGCACAGTGGTGTACGGGGCCAAGCATGGCGTTGAAAGACTCCATCATGCCGAGATATATGTGGCGGTGGATTTATGCATAATTTTAGCAAATAATTTAGTAAGTATTGTATATTCTGCACACATATTTATCTGCACACATATTTATCTGCACACATATTTACATGTAAGAGCAGGCTTTGGCATATTTAGCTTCGGCAAAATATTGTGAAAACCGAACACTATGTCCTATTTTTTGCAAATCGATCGATTTGAGTGCTTATTAAGCAGCTGAGAGCTGGTTTTGTTATATATAAATAGGATGCTACTCCGATTTGGCGTTCCCCAGCGCTGTTCATATACCGCGCACTGCCGTCGATTCATAATCAAATCACGTCGAATGCCCATGTGACACTGGGCATTATGAGGGTAGCTCGTTTATATGAACGGTGCCCCATGTCAACGTGGACGGCAAACTAGACGCTGCCGTATACATGAAACACCCGATGGGTACATGCAATATGTGTCTGCGTCTGAACTATTCACGGGGCTGAAATTTGGCACGAGTGGCTGCTTATACGCTTGCTCTAGCCCGCTGCACGATGCAGTGCACCTCTGCGGCCATTTATATAGCTCAGGATGCTAGGCTCTCATTAGCATTTGATAGGGATTTGCGCATGGACGGTTTACGACCAACGCTACGATTTAGGCTTTGGCGTACCCCTTTTTATATGTTTTTTACCCCTCGTAATCATGCTAATCTGGCCTGGACATCTTTGCCGGTTTTCACAATAACTTCAAAGCCCGATACATCAGAGGTTTAAAACCTACCACCAAAGTTCATGTTAGGGTTTTGGCCAGTTTAGTAGAATTGGCCAGTTTGTAGTAGAGCCAGTTATATTTGCAGAAATAGTGAAATACGTGCTTTGATTGGCTATAAAACTCTTACGACGCACATCCATATGGTAATTCAATACAAAGACCAGTATTATCCTGGGAGGACAGCTAGAAGAGCTGTATGGAGAGCCTCACAGACATTAATTCGTCCAAACTAGGGCTACGCGAAGGCTGGGATACGAGGTTTTTGATAGCTTTCTATTATTATGAGCTTTTTTTTACGAACGACGGGCATCTCCTGCGCCTGCTTCGCAGCCGCAGCGTCTGCCTGCTAATTCAGCTCAAAACTGTAGATACACGATATGCCTTGGTGGTGCTTATACACAGTGATAAAACGAACCTTGCTCGGGATCTGTTTGTAGCTTGTAGAAAATGAAAATGTTTACCTTTGTATGCTTCTGCAGCAGCTCGTCCGCTTAAATCATTCGATATACAGGCGTCCCCGGCCTATTCGCCACAGTGGTAATTATGATGTTTGCGAATCAACAAGATTCACGCGGTCTGAACATAAATGAGTATGTACTGACTTACTACAAGCTTAGCTCAAGAATACGGTGGAGGTATTCCCGCAACGTGCCACTTGTCGCAGTAGGTCTCGCTGTACACTCATCTAAATCAATATGTTTGCAGAAGTAGTGCGCAAATCTTGAAAGCTTGTTGTACTTCCTGTGCGAGGTACACTAAAATATACAGTCGGGACTTGCCCGGGGGCGCCTGTATGTTACTGATTCATACAGGTTCAATCTGCCCACGCATATAAACCTTTTGGAGGGCCCAGTGCGGCACCGCGGCCATACCGGTGTAATGGGTTTTCTACCAGTTCAGCTTGCCCACGCCCAGTGCGGCACCGCTTCCATACCGGTGTAATGGGTTTTCTATCAGTTCAGCTTGCCCACGCATATAAACCTTTTGGAGGGCCCAGTGCGGCACCGGGGTCACACCGGTTTCAGGACAATGTACCAGAAAGGTGTCAAGAGGGGTCTCCTTTTGACTACGGATATAATCCTATTTGGTCTGCACTAACGTGTGCTTCCTATCCCAGTAAAAAGTTGCTCGTACCACAGAAAACATCCGACGACATCAGCGTTGTGACACACCATCGATACGTATATGAGAACGGAGGCTCTAAGAAACTAGACAACACAGGTTGCATGCTGGGACTGCATTGCTGCTTTATCTTTTGCTTGCTGTCATTTGCTACAAATATGCGGCACCAGCTCCAACTACAGAGGTTCATATTTCCTACTACAACCTCCACTCCCTATTTCCTACGTTCCTACCGACAGCTTACTAGCTTTATTCAGCAGTTTCAGACGCAGCTTTCCTCTTTCAGCTTCTTCGTTCAGCTTCAGGCACTACCACCAGAGCAGCTTCACGAACAGCGCTTCTTCTTCTTTAGACCGCCAGTGGAATCTGGCGCCTTCTGCGATCCGTTTCCCCCGTGAGCATGCGCCACGCAGCTCATAGTCGGCTGGAGACTCCTGCAGCTCCAGAGCCACTGCATTACTTTTCGGCACACTACATGGCGTCCCAGTTCTGCGGCGTAGATGACCAATTCGGCAAAGATTGGCGAAAGTCTTTTGATGGCTCTGTACAACGAAGATGTACACCCCTACTTGTTTGCGTATTTCATTCCTGGAGCCCCTGCTCAAGTTCTGGACAATAGCGCAGGTAATCTCGGATGGGTATTGTCGATGGGACACCTTGCTACATGCACTCCCTCGGATGGGATTCGATCTCTCACGCGAAAGCAGCAAATGCATCCATTCAGCATGCAACACAGAATCGCCGCACCATACCGAGCTCACCAGACTATATCAACGTCGTACTAACACATCGGGATGGATCTGACATCAGCGGCGAAAGATGGCAACCCGAAGTAAACTTCGACACGGAGATGATAGTCAATGCTGGCGGAGTCACTCACAAACGGAGGGTTATCGTCCCAATTGGATTTTGTCTGGTAAGGGAAGAGGTTTGTGTTGCCGCCAGCTATGACTTCTCGTCATGCCTGGTTAGCGTGGTTGCTGCAGTGCTCACGGCGTAAACCGCATAAAATAAAAACAGGGAAGAGATTTGTGTTGCGTGAAGTACGTGTGTACCATTGCCTGTTTCGGTGCCCCCTCCCTCAATTAGGGGAGGGGGGTCAGAATTGGCAAATGGTACAAAAAATATCGCCACTTGAGAGCCCCCGAAATGATTAAACCATTTCCAAAATATCACCCCGGTCAGATATGAAATGACCGATCATTTTTTGAATAGCTTATCTACATGTAGACATGCAAGGCTGCAGCTTGCTGCGCGCTCGGGCAGCAAGCTGCAGCCGATGGGCGCCTCTGCGACAGCAGCGCTGCGTAGAGGACGCACGTAGGAACGTAGGAGCGTTAGATGCCCGTTATCTGTCTGCTACGCATGGCCCAGAGGGCACAGCAGACCGCGGGGGCCAGGAAGGTGACATGGCCCGTTGTGGCGCTGCGTGGCAGCAGGCCATGGCGCCATGCAGCACCACACAACACGCGCGTGAGCTTGCGCTAGCTCCAGGCCGCGATGTGCGCGGCGCAGGAGCGTCCAGAAGAGCGCCGCCGCTGCCGCCGCCGGCTCGCTCAGCGCGCTGGTGCATGGCGACGTGCTCGGCATTTGATTAAATCGACGTGTATACATTTAGCAAGATTAACAGAGTGAAGGTCACCAGAAGTCGAAAAATGGTCAACCATTTCGGGAAATGTCTGACCATTTCAAAAATGGTTCAGCCAAACAGGTGAACCATTTCGCGAAATGGATATGTCGGCAGACCATATTTTTTATGGTGACCATTTCGGCCGAAAAATGTCGGCGAAAAAGCAAATTCTGACCCCCCCCTACTAGGATCGCAAATGCACCCGCGGAAAGCGGAGCGCTGGACATCTTTTGGCGGTCAAGGCGCCATGCTGTCGGCGTCGGGCACCGGCAGCGCTGCCGTGCGCGGTTGCATGGTAACGCTGGTTTGAGGCCGGAGCGCCACGTTGTTGGGGTTCGGCACGCGCCGACGCCCGGCCCAGTGGGACAGGGGGCGACCGAGCGGCTCACCTCGTGTGTGAGTCGGTGCGCCGTTCAAACAGCAAAAGAAAGCGGTGGTTCAGCGCTGCTTCCAGCAGGGTACGGTTCCCGAACCGCCGTCTTGTCCGGGCGCGACCAGCGCATTGGACCGAGGCACGCGCCGGCCGGCGTCACGCTGGACATTCTGCGCACGATCTTTCCGTAGAGCACGCCCGTGAAACGCGGTAATCGTTTTAATCGCATGGATTAGCGTAGATTAGCGCGCCTGAAAATGTACAGCTGAGCGCGAACACCATGAGGCGCAAGGTCCTATCCGCGCTGCGGGTGTACGCGCTCATTCCGCGATTCACCGGCAACGCGCCAGATCTCCGTCCAAGCCCCCAATCGGTCAAAGCGCGCAACCAACCATGCCGGCAGCTCAAACCTCGGCCGTCGCCTTGGCGCTGGGCGCCGCTGCACTTCTGTTGCCGACCGACGCGCTCACCGACCTCAAGACCGACTGGGACGCCTACGCCAGCGCGTTGGCCATTCCGGAGGTCATCGACCTGACCGCTGGCGGCGCCATCGACATGCAGATCGGCCGCTCGACGCACAACTGGACGGAGGACGGCTCCCTGTCGGGTGCCATCTACGGCTACGGGCTCAAGAACTCGACGCCGACGTTCCCGGGCCCCACCATCAAGGTCGCGAGGGGCGTCCCCATCAACATCACGTGGTATAACGAGCTTGAAGCGCCCCACCTGCTGCAGGAGAGCGTGCAGCTCACGCTCACGCAGCACGCCTCTGCGTGCTACCCGTACTGCGGCGTGCCGGTGGTGACCCACGTCCACGGCATGGAGTCGCCAGCGAGATACGACGGTCTCCCGTTCTTGTCGATCTACAAAAACCAGTCGCAGGAATTCCACTACCTCAACAACCAGTCTGCGTCCACCAAGACGTACCACGACCACTCGAACGGCCTGACCCGCCTCAACACGTGGGCCGGGCTCATGGGCGCCTACATCATCTCGGATGCGGAGCTGGAGGCCAAGCTCAACTTGGACATCGAGACCGACATCCCGCTGCTGCTGACCGACCGACTCATCAGCAACTCGGGCAAGATCATGTACTCGGACGACAACTGTAACGAGGGCGCGACCGTGTGGGTGCCCGAGTCCTTTGGCTCCGTGAACCTCGTTAACGGTGTCATCATGCCGTACGTTGAAGTGCCGCCCGCCCAGGTGCGCTTCCGCTTGGTGAACGTGGCCAACGCACGTCACTACAACTTGACCATGCCCTTCGCGGACAAGTGCCAGGTGATCGCCACGGACTCGGGTTTCGTCGGCGAGCCCAAGGCGCTCACCGAGGACCTCGTGATCTTCCCGTTCGAGCGCGTGGAGTTCGTGTGCGACTTTGGCAACGACAAGAACGGCACGACCTACGACCTCGAGGACAAGCAGACGTCCGACCAGGCCACGCCCTACGACAACCGTGTGATGCAGTTCCGCATCGTTGAGAGCCTCAAGACGGACACGATGGAGGTGCGTGAGATCCCGTCCTCCTTGACCCCGTACAAGTCGCTCAAGGCGCTCTACGAAGCTGGCGGCAAGGAACGCACTCTGATTCTGGGTGAGATGGAGACCGAGCTGCTGTGCCCCACCATGAGCATTCTGCTGTACCGCTCGCAGCAAGTGAACACCTCGGGGATCACCGGCAACCTGCACTGCACCAAGGGCACGGTCGAGAAGTGGAACTTCCAGAACCCGACCGATGACCCGCACCCGTTCCACTGGCACTTGATCAACGCGCAGTGCGGTGACACGGAGGAGACGGTGAACACGAACGAGCTCAAGGATGTGGTGGTCATTCCGAACGCCGGTGACCGAGCGTCGGACACGATCACCCAAGTCTGCTACGTGGCTTGCACGCCCGGCGACTACCTGCTGGAGGGAAGCACTCGCGGCGCCAAGGAGTTCAACTTCGACACAACCGACCCGTACGTGGCTCACTGCCACATCCTCGAGCACGAGGAGAACGCTATGATGAGCTGGTTCAACATCATGGACGTCGATGACGGATACGCCGACGACAACGGTATCACACCCGGAACACAGATCACCAATACGGTCATCGCTACAGCCATGTGCATGAGTGTGCTGGGTGGCCTCGCTACGACGCTGTCGGTGCTGGTGATTTCTGTGAAGCGTCTGAATTTCCTGGCGAGTCCGTTGGCGCTGTCTGTGGCTTTCGCATTGTCATCGGGCGTTATGCTCTTCATCGGTCTGGCGGATCTCTTCAGTGAGGCACTGACGTTCTACCGAGCCGCCTACACGACGGGCAACGTGGACCCCGAAGCTTACGAGAAGGGAGGCTCCGCAAGCACCGGTGTCTGTGACAACACGTGCAATGGTAACGCGTACATGACCACGGTGGCGGCGTTCTTCGGCGGTGTGTTGATCATTCTGCTGGTGGAATTCCTGGTGCACTCGATTTTCGGGAGGAAGAAGGCGGCTGGAGAGAAGTCGAACGCCCCTGTGAGCTCTGGTGATGTGGAGGAAGGCGACAAAGCTGGCTTTGTGTCTCCCATCACTGAAAGCCCTACCGGTGCCCAACACAACGAGCTTCACAGCCCAGCTACTGCTGAATCGTCCAACCTGCTTGAAGAGAATGCTGGCCAGAAGGAGGAGTTCCGTCGCGCCGGTGTCATGACGGGCATTGCTGTGGCCATCCACAACTTTCCCGAGGGTCTCGCGCTCTTCGTCTCGTCGCTTTCGGGACTTCGATCGGGTATCGTGCTGTCGATCGGCATCATCCTTCACAACTTCCCCGAAGGTGTGGCAGTTGCTGCGCCTGTGTACTACGCCACGGGCAGCAAGATTGAGGCTTTCAAGTGGACGGCTTTGAGTGGCATCGCCCAGCCTCTGGGAGCTGGTATCGGCTGGGCTGCTGTATCTGGCGGTATGAGCTACGGTCTCGAGGCATCGCTCTACGGCATCGTTGCTGGCATGCTGGTCTGCATCACGGTGAAGGAGCTTCTGCCGGGTGCCTACAAGTTCGACCCCAGCGGAAAGGCGTTCGTGGTGGCGTTCTTCGGCGGACTCGGAGTCATCGCGCTCAGTATCATGGCCTTGAAGTACGCAGGCTCTAGCTAACTCTGCGAGGTCGCGACTTCGATGATCCGGCAGGACGGCTTGGTCCGATTCAGAAACCTGTACATCTCGTCGCCGTTCGAGACTTAATCATAAAAGAAAGATGTCGTTTGTAAAGAAGGTATACCCTTGATCTGGTCTTGCTGTTTGAGTACGTAGTATTTGAAAGCAGTCTACAGCTACGCACACACGAAGTGTTAAGTTTGTCTGTCTGATTCTTCACTACTGTGGGATCGAACGTCGTGTGGGCGGCCAATTTAGAGGTCTTCCTCGTCGCAGCCAATC
Source organism: Phytophthora sojae (assembly GCF_000149755.1). Classification (NCBI taxonomy): domain Eukaryota; phylum Oomycota; class Peronosporomycetes; order Peronosporales; family Peronosporaceae; genus Phytophthora; species Phytophthora sojae. Next base: position 3,527,918 of record NW_009258116.1, read on the forward strand.
CAAGGTCACTGAACACCGAACCGGGTCTATCATAAACGCTATGAATATCATCCATGCGCAAGAAGACTGTTGAAAGTGTTTTCTCGCAAAACGCATTAGACAGCACACTCCCAAGGCAGTTTTTAGGTACGTCTCCCGTGGTGCGTCACATTGGCCGAAGGCACGCGCCTCTGCACGAAAATGGCGTCTATAATGCAGCAAGACCACTGCAGCCTTCCTGCTCAACCCAGTAACCACCTGCACGACTTGGACGGTGCTCGTCAAGTTTTCACAGTCCTGCCGTAGGAGGCCGTTTCGCTGGTTCCCACCATGTCCAAACTCTTCTCTAGCTGCATCCCAAATCTTCGGTTCTAAGGTGCATGAACTTTACCTCATTCCGAATTTCCCGTCGCTCCACTCCGCACCACCGGCATCAGCACCAGCGCTTATCCGTCACAGACTCATAGGCATGCGCTTCCTACCTGCTTCGGCAGTGGCGGTGGTCTGGGGTGTTGCGACCGTTTCGTCGCCGGCCAATGCACTCGAAGACCTCAAGACCGACTGGGATAGCTACGCGTACGCTAGCGCTTTGCCCATTCCGGAGGTCATCGACATGACCGGCGGCGGCTCCATCGAAATGCAGATCGGCACAGCGTCCCACGCCTGGACCGAGGATAAAGCCTTCTCGGGGACCATCTACGGCTACGCACTCAAGAACTCGACGCCAACGTTCCCAGGCCCCACCATCAAGACCGCCAAAGGCGTCCCGATCGACATCACGTGGTACAACGAGCTCGACTCACCGCACCTGCTCCAAGAGAGCGTTCAGTTAACACTCACGCAGCAGGCTTCAGCATGTTATCCTTACTGCGGTGTGCCCGTCGTGACCCACGTCCACGGGATGGAGTCACCGGCAAGATACGACGGTCTCCCGTACCTGTCGATCTACAAGAACCAGACGCAGGCCTTCCACTACCTCAACAACCAGTCCGCATCGACCAAAACGTACCATGACCATGCTAACGGTCTAACGCGGCTGAACACTTGGGCTGGCCTTGTCGGGCTGTACATCATCTCCGATGCCGACATAGACGCCAAGCTAAACCTCGACATTGAGACCGACATCCCACTGGCACTGAGTGATAAACTCATCAGCAATTCCGGCAAGATCCTGTACTCGGACGACAACTGCAATGAAGGAACGACGGTGTGGGTGCCTGAATCGTTTGGCTCGGTTAATTTGGTGAATGGCGTCGTGATGCCCTACGTCGAGGTGCCGCCTGCTCAAGTGCGCTTCCGTTTGGCGAACACAGCCAACGCCCGTCACTACAACTTGACGGTGCCGTTCGCGGACAAGTGCAAGGTGATCGCAACGGACTCGGGTTATGTGGGGGCACCTCCGGACCTGGCCGAAAACCTTGTTATCTTCCCCTTTGAGCGGGTGGAGTTCGTGTGCGACTTTACCGGTGTTGCGGATGCTACGACGTACGATCTCGTTGACAAACAGACTTCGATCCAGGCAACGACGTACGACCCCCGAGTGATGCAGTTCCGAGTCAAGAGCAGTCTGAAAACGAGCACTATGACAGTTCGCGAGATCCCGTCAACCCTGACTCCGTACAAGTCCCTGAAGGAGTTGTACGAAGCTGGCGGAAAGGAACGCACACTAGTTCTGGGCGAGATGGAGGAGGTCGTGCAGTGCCCGTCGATGAGTCTCCTCATGTACCGGTCGCAGCAAGTGAACACCTCCGGCATCACTGGACACCTGCACTGCACCAAGGGCACGGTCGAGAAGTGGAACTTCCAGAACCCCACGGACGACCCGCACCCGTTCCATTGGCACGTGATTAACGCGCAGTGCGGCGAAACGGAGGGGACGATTAACACGAACGAGCTCAAGGATGTGGTGGTCATTCCGAACGCCGGTGACCGATCGTATGATACCATCACGCAGGTCTGCTACGTGGCGTGCACCCCTGGAGACTACCTGCTCGAAGACAGCACGCGTGGCGCCAAAGAGTTCAATTTTGAGACCACAGACCCGTATGTTGCTCACTGCCACATTCTGGAGCACGAGGAGAATGCCATGATGGCCTGGTTCAACATCCAGGACGTCGATGATGGCTACGCGGACGACGACGGCATCACGCCCGGGACCCAGATCACCAAAACGGTCATCACTACGGCCATGTGCATGAGTGTGCTGGGTGGTCTGGCAACCACGGCGTCGATTTTGGTGATCTCCGTGAAGAGTCTGAACTTCCTGGCGAGTCCGACCGCGCTTGCAGTGGCGTTCGCATTATCATCAGGCGTGATGCTGTTTATCGGTCTCGCGGATCTGTTTGGCGAGGCCTTGACGTTCTACAGGGCGCACTACACACCAGGCGCGGTTGATCCGGAGGCATATGAGAGAGGCGGCACCTCTAGCAGTGGGGTTTGTGACAATGTGTGCAACGGCAACGCGTACCTGACCACGGTGGCGGCATTCTTTGGTGGGGTGTTGATCATTCTGTTCGTCGAGTTCGTGGTGCACGGAATCTTTGACAAGAACAAGAAGAAGAACAAGAAAGCGGAGAAGAACTCGGACGAGAACTTGGAGGACGGAGCCAAGGACGCCATTGAATCGCCAGCATTCGACAGCTTAACGAGTGAACATGGTCGCGAGTTGGAGAGTCCACGGCCCGGTGAGGCCACAGCCCCCGTGGTGCCAGGACTTAAAGCGAAGGAAGAATTCCGTCGCGCTGGCGTCATGACGGGAATTGCCGTGGCCATCCACAACTTCCCCGAGGGTCTGGCCCTGTTCGTCTCTTCACTGTCGGGACTTCGGTCGGGTATTGTGCTATCGATCGGTATTATCATGCACAACTTCCCCGAGGGTGTGGCTATCGCTGCACCGGTCTACTATGCCACTGGAAGCAAGCTAGAGGCGTTCAAGTGGACGGCTCTGAGCGGAATCGCGCAGCCGATGGGGGCAGCGATCGGTTGGGCTGCCATTTCAGGGGGAATGAGCTTTGGTCTCCAGGCGTCACTTTACGGCGTGGTGGCTGGGATGCTGGTCTGCATTACGGTGAAGGAACTGATCAAGGGCGCCTACAAGTTCGACCCCAAGGGGAAAGTATTCGTGATCGCATTCTTCGTCGGTATGGCGGTGATCGCCTTCAGCGTCATGGCTCTCAAGTACGCCGGCTCCGGCTAATCTACCGGTGCCTACCATCAACTCGCTAACGGCATTAGAAATCAATTGACACAGACTTTGCATTCATCTCGTTACGTTTAAAAAGATTGGGTTCTTCTACACTTAGCTTGATCCAGCGTAGTTGAGCGCGACCAAACTCAGCGCGATAATGGCGATACCGATGAAGAAGGACGGCACGAACAGCTTTCCGCTCGGGTCGAACTTGTAGGCGCCCGGCAGCAGTTCCTTCGCGGTGATACACACCAGCATACCAGCCACCAGAGCGTACAGCGTGGCCTCCAGAGCGTAGCTCATGCCGCCCGAAACAGCAGCCCAGCCGATGCCAGCGCCGAGCACCTGCGCGAAACCACTGATGATCGTCCACTTGAAGGCCTCCACCTTGCTTCCAGTAGCGTAGTACACGGGCGCGGCCACAGCCACACCTTCCGGGAAGTTGTGGAGAATGATACCCACGGACAGCACGATACCCGTGCGGAGACCGGCAAGCGACGACACGAACAGCGCCAGGCCTTCGGGGAAGTTGTGAATGGCGATAGCAATACCCGTCAGCACACCCGCACGACGGTACTCTTCCTTCACCTTCCTCTCCTCGATAAGAGCCGCCGACTCTTCTCCAGCAGGACTGGCGAGCTCGTGGGCTCCATCGTTTGGCAGAGGGGTGCCGGGCACGGGAGACGCAATGTGCACAATGTTGGCCTTGTCACCACCCTCCTCCGCCAAGCGAGCCTTGTCACCGTCCTCCTGATCCGCCTTGGCCGCAGCCTCAGCAGCAGCAGCTCGGTCCTTGCGCTCGAAGACGGAGTGGACCAGCCACTCCACCAACAGGATGATCGCGATGCCGACGAAGAAGACGCCCGTGGCCGCCAGGTACGTGTTACCGTTGCACGTGTCGTCACAAACACCGGTAGACGTGGTGCTTCCTCCGTGCTCGTAAGCCTCGGGGTCCGTCGTGCCAGGGGTGAACGCAGCACGGTAGTAGGTCAGGGCCTCGGCGTACAGATCCGCGAAGGCGATGAAGATCATGACACCAGCGGACAACGCGAAGGCGATGGAGAGCGAGCGCGGGTCGGCAAGGAACTTCAGACGCTCCACCGAGATCACCAGCACCGACAGCGTCGTGGCAATGCCACCCAGCACACTCATGCCCATGGCAGTGGCGATAACCGTGTTGGTGATCTCCGTGCCAGGAGTGATGCCGTTGTCGTCGGCGTATCCGTCGTCCACGTCCATGATCTTGAACCAGCTCATCATCGAGTTCTCCTCGTGCTCCAGGATGTGGCAGTGGGCCACGTACGGCTCCGTCGTGTCGAATCCGTAGTCCTTGGCGCCACGGGTGCTGTTCGCAATGAGGTACTCGTCGGGGGTGCAGGCCACGTAGCAGACCTGGGTGATGGTGTCCGTGGCGCGGTCACCGGCATTCGGGATCTTGGCGACGTCCTTCAGGTGGTTCGTGTCGATAGTTTCTTCCGTGTCACCGCACTGGGCGTTCACCAAGTGCCAGTGGAACGGGTGCGGGTCGTCCGTGGGGTTCTGGAAGTTCCACTTCTCCACCGTGCCCTTGGTGCAGTGCAGACTGCCCGTGATGCTCGTCATGTTGATCTGCTGCGATCGGTACATGATCATGTCGTACAGGGGGCACTGCAGCGCCGTGTCCATTTCTCCGAGGATGACTGTGCGCTCCTTTCCGCCGGCCTCGTACAGCTCCTTGAGCGACTTGTACGTCACAAGCGTCGATGGGATCTCACGGTACTCCATCGTGTCCGTCTTGAGGCTCGACACCACGCGGATCTGCATGATGCGCTCATCATAAGCCGTCGGCTGGTCCGCCGTCTCGTTGTCGATAAGCTTGTAGGTTGTGCCATTCGTGTCGTTGGTGAAGTCGCAGACGAACTCGATGCGCTCGAACGGGAAGAGCACGAGGTAGTCGCTGAAGGACTCGGGCTTGTGCACGAATCCGGAGTCGGTGGCCACGATCTGGCACTTGTCCTCGAACGGAACGGTGATGTTGTAGTGGCGCGCGTTGGCCACGTTGATCAGGCGGAAGCGGACCTGGGCGGGCGGCACCTCGACGTACGGCATGATCACGCCGTTCACCAGGTTCACGTTGCCGAAGGACTCGGGCACCCACTCGGTGGCGCCGGCATTGCAGTTGTCGTCCGAGTAAAGCAGCTCGCCCGTCGTGTTGATGAGACGGTCAGTCAGCACCAGCGGAATGTCCGTCTCGATGTCCATGTTGATGGACGCCTCCAGTTCGTCATCGGTAATGATGTAGGCGCCCATGAGCCCGGCCCACGTGTTGAGGCGGGTCAAACCGTTCGAGTGGTCGTGGTAGAGCTTGGTGGACGCGGACTGGTTGTTGTAGTAGTGGAACTCCTGCGACTGGTTCTTGTAGATCGACCGGTACGGCAGTCCGTCGTACTCGGGCGGGGACTCGAGCCCGTGGACGTGGGTCACCACCGGCACGCCGCAGTACGGGTAGCACGCCGACTCGACGTTGTTGAGCGAGTCCTCGACCGAGTTCTGGAACAGGTGCGGCTGGGACAGCTCGTTGTACCACGTGATGGAGATCGGCACGCCCCTGGCGACCTTGATGGTCGGGCCGGGCATCGTCGGGGTCGAGTTCTTGAGCGCGTAGCCGTAGATGTCGCCCGAGAGCGAGCCGTCCTCCGTCCAGTTGTGCGTGGCGCGGCCGATCTGCATGTCGATGGAGCCGCCGGCCGTCAGGTCGATGACGTCCGGAATGGGCAGCGCGCTGACATAGGCGTCCCAGTCGGTCTTGAGGTTCGTGAGCGCGTTGGCGGGCGCCAGGGCGGCGACTGCCACTGCGGCCGACAGCGCGGCGCAGGTGAGCATGGCTGGGAGTGATCGAGTGCTCGGAAGCCTGCGAATTGCAGAGTGAGACGGGAGGCTGGCAGCAGCGACTGGATGGCGCATCGCTGGGCTGGACCCATTGGGGCCTCGAGACCTCCCTCAGCTCAGCTCGGCTCGAGGGCATTGGAAAGAGTATTAATCCGGACACCCCGCGGACAGGCATGAGCGCGGCCACACCTGCTACGTCGGCGTCGGAGATCTTCACGGATGGGTTGCCATCATGTTGTTGAAGCTGCGATCCGCTTTCGCGATGGTGTCTGCCAAACGTGATAACACGCGGGCAACGCGGACTCTTCAGAAGTCCAGGAGGGACCTGCGATATCTTGTTGAACGTTTTGAGTTAACGCGCATGCGGTCTTGCGGCTTCGCGGCTACAACAGAGCGTGCAAACACCAAAATGCTGCTCCGGCTCAGCTACAAGGCTGCGCACACCGCACACTTAATGGACCTTGCCGCGGACGCGTGCGCCAAGCCAATCACAGCGGAGACCTTCGCTGAATGGCGCCGAGGCACCCGCCCCGTTTGGGCTGCACGCCCGGCTTCCTCCGACTCGCTGCGACTCTCGCTGAGATGATCCACGGGAAGCGGCGGCGGCAATGGCGTTAACGGTGCCGTGGCGATCTTCGTCACCGCCGTGGGGATCACCAGTGCGGTGTCATCCCACGTGCAGCCTGCAGCAATTGCTCAGCGTACCACTCGCAGTTGTTGTTAGCGGATGGCTAGTTCATTGGTGGTGGTGACAGCGGCGGCACCACTCGCGCGTCCCCCAGCGGTCTGCTCCTGCGAAAAACTTAATCGCCCGAGCGGCATACCGCGATTTGCTCGCCAGAGCCAGATACCTAATGAGCCAGGCGCCACGGCGCTGCTCGTCGCGCTTGACGGCGCCGCTGGACCCAGCAGCGAGCGCACCTGGACGCTGTCTCCACGTCAGTCATTGCGTGATGCCAGACTTCAGATTGTGCCGAAGGACATTCACCGAGCACGCCGCATTCGAGGCGAGCGAACGTAGCTGCCAGCGATGCGAACCTGTTCCACTTTTAAACCTACGTAGCTTTCATTGCACGTGTCCATCTTGCATTGAGTTGGCTGGTTTTCTGACCTTTGCCGTACAAAATTCTGTCGGAGACCGCGTTCATGTGAAAAGCAGGAAGCCGTAGCGATGTATAAGTTGCACTTAGGATACTTGTTCAACGTGTTGTGTAACCATACCACGGTACACTCGCTATGGTCTAGCGCTGCCTTATTCTCCTTCCAAGGGCCGCAAGCAAAGAAGGAAGGCACCCTTAACCAGCGCCTGTCATGGCCAGGCATGCCGAAAATACGATATATATCTATTGTTTGCAGGACACCATAATAAATATTGCATTGCATCTGAGTAGCAGACTGAATAAATAACGCAAGACATAGTGTTGACACAGTAAATTACTGCAAGCATGTTACGACTGTACCTACTTACAGGCACTGCTCCACGGTCGCAACATCCCAGTACGAGCTGTTGATCTTGAGGAATAATATCATCTCTAGCATCATGGGGGAAAGGCGGTGGCGCTCATGGCGCAGCATAGCGCGCGCAATGCTGAAGAGCCTCTCAACCATGTTTGAGGTAGGAGGAATCGCATTAAGCTGCTCGTACGTGGCCGGCGCAGCAGCTACCTTGCGTCGCTTGAGCGCACGCACAGCGAACCCTTCCTTGTCCGCCGGCGTGCAGTCCACGCCTTCCACATGAGTCTGCGTGCGCTTGAACGGCTCCAGCGCAGCGACTTCGTCGTCCGTCAGCAGGGCCGCCTGGTCGTCCAGCACCTTGACGACCGCCTGCTCGAAGACGGCGGAGTGGACTATATCCGCGTCGGTGGCTATGCATAAATAAAAACATATAAAACGCAGTAGCTAAGTAGAAATACCATCAGACGCAGAGTGAGCGATGATCCTTACCGAGATACTTCGCGAACGAGGGGTGGCTCTTGAGGAGCTCGTCGAATAGGACACGAGCGTCCAGGGGCGTAAGGCCGTCGCCCTGCAGGTGCTTGGACACGGACTCGACGTCCCGGAGGCTTGCCAGCAAAGTCTCCAGCTTGGGGTGGGCTAAGCGTGACGGAAGGAAGTCCGCGAGCTCCTCGTCGTCCGCCGAAATGAACGGACGGAGCCGAAAATAGCGCTTGAGCATTGAAAAGGTCGACGACCAGCGCGTGTCCTGTCTGAGGACAGCGGCCAATGGGGTCTTGGCACTAATTTCGAACAAAACCCAAAAACAAAGACCAATTTAGTACCAATACAAAAACCAAATAAAATAGCAAACAGAGTACTTACCGCAACTTGGCTGCTTGTTTTAAAGTCCGCAACTTACGCATAAGCTACTGGACCTCTTCGAGGATGCTGTCTTGGGGCTCCAAGTAGTTTCGCACCGCCAAGTTCAGGCGGTGGCTGGCACAGCCGATTAGCGGCACACCGAGTAGGTTCGCCAGCCGCTTGTTTACTCCGCAGTTGTCACCAACCAGGAATAGACATCCGGAGATAGACTTACCAAAAAGGGTAGGAACCTTTTAATCGCCGTCAGATGGCCGTCAGCGCTCAGCTGGTCGTCAGGCTCATCCATGACAGGCGCTAACGACAGCAGCGGGTACTGGGGGCCTGTCGCCGTCTCAAAGCAGCCATACACTGCCATGTAGTGCTCCGTGCCGTGGGTCCACCCATCAAGGACCAGACCAAAACGCTCGGGCATGGCGTCGCCGATCATCGTCTCCATGGCCTTGGTCACGGCCTCCATGATGGCGGTCAGCGTCTCCACGGAGATGGGATTTAGCTTCGTGTATCTACATAACATACGGCATTAGCACACATGTAAATCACCAAAATAGATATGAAAATACGTACTGTCGCGTTTTCTTGGACTCGCAAAACACAGCGGTAGATTGCCCGTGACGATCCAGCGCAGCCACGCGTAGCGGTTCGAGGCCTTCTGGGTGACCCACGGCAGTAGGGTCCTCGTCGCAGCGACATTAGCGTCGCGCATGTCGCTCTCGTAGTTGGGGTGCGCCGCCCGCACGTGTGACACCAAGTTGTTGTAGCCTGACTTGGGCGCGTGCTTGCGGCGCTTAGCAGAGGTCTTGCAGGCATAGTAGCCCGTCGTCTTTCCCTCCTCGTCCAGGCAGGGCTTGAAGTAGAAGGCAGCAATCTGCCTGGGCGAGAAGGTAGGCCTCGGAGCGGGGCCAGCGAGGAGATTGTCGGTCATGGTGCTAACGTCGAGTCGTGATGCGCGTGCTGGGTGGTGCTTGTTTGAAAGGGGGGGCTAACGGCAAAGTTACGCTGGTAGAGCGCGATGTTTGACCACAACTAATGGTTGGAGCAGGATGAGCAGAAGTAAAATACCGAATTTTAGAACTCGGCTACATAAATTTCGGATAATACAAACGGCGATGCCCTAAATAAAGTATTGTATCCGAAAATACTGTTATATTTTCGGGTATTATTATTTTTCGGGATGCCTGATCATGGCCGGCACCAAGCAGACCGTCCGCAAGTTTAGCAGCAGCGGCAAGCCGCCGAGAAAGCAGCTTGCCATCGAGGCCGCGCGCAAGTCGGCGCCCACCCCGAGCGACATCAAGAAGCTGCGCCGCTACTGTCCCGGCACGGTGGCGCTCCGTGAGATCCGCCGCTACCAGAGGTCGACGGAGCTGCTCATCCACAAGCTGCCGTTCCAGCGCCTGGTGCGCGAGATCGCGCAGGGCTACAAGGCCGACCTGCGCTTCCACGGCTCCGCCATCTTGGCGCTGCAGGAGGCCTCGGAGGCCTACTTGGTGGGGCTGTTCATCGACACCAACCTGTGCGCCATCCACGCGAAGCGCGTCACGATCATGGCGAAGGACATGCAGCTGACCCGCCGCATCCGTGGCGAGCACCTCGGGTGAAAACTGGCCCGCTGATCTCCTCGGGGCCCCGAAGCTCGGGCAGGGAGAGCCGTCTCCCTGGGAGACGTTGAAGTGCATTAGTGAAGTGGGTACACGTATGTAAGCTATATTTTGTAATTTAGTCCCGATTGAGCCCCGAAATTTGTGCTCGCCTGCGTCACTCATCAAAAGACCGGTTCGTGGAGAACACGAGGAGGAAATGGGACTGCAGGAGAAGATCAACGCCAACCCGACGGTGTACGCCGTGGCCACTCCGGCGCCCAAGAAATTCGATGTGGACGAGGCTCTGGACGAGGACGCCGCTGACCCGTTCGAGTCAGACGAGGTCTTCGGTGCGTGGCAAGCAAAAGCACAATGATAAAGGAGGTGTTAAACAGAGGAGACTGACGTTTAATTGCTCGTTGTGGGCAGAGATTCTGCGGCACATTAACGACCCGGAGCACCCGCTGACGCTCGAGCAGCTCAAGGTCATGTCGCTCGAGAACATCCACGTGGACGACGCCAACTCGCGCATCAAAATCTACTTTACGCCCACCATCCCGCACTGCAGGTGCGTCCAGGGCACCAGTACATTGCATACTGCTGCTATTTATCACTAATGTTTACTACGTGGTGTGGCGACAGCATGGCGACTCTGATCGGGTTGTGCCTCCGCGTGAAGCTGCTGCGCTCGCTGCCGCCGCGCTTCAAGGTGGACATCCTCATTACGCCTGGTACGCACGCGTCCGAGGCCGCGGTCAACAAGCAGCTGAACGACAAGGAGCGTGTGGCTGCTGCGCTGGAGAACGCACACCTGCTGACGGTTGTCAACAAGTGCATTGCCAACACCGACAAGTGAAGAGGCAGTGACGAGGACGCTCTGTCAGTCGAAGCAGCTTGTACTTGCTGAAAAGATAGGATAATATGATATTGTGCACTGAAAATTGCCTGACATTGATCATTATTCCGTTGTTGCATCAACTGTTGATATGCGTTGTTGAGTTTGCACCATGCGGTCAATCGCGGCGATACGCTGGAGCAACTTCTCGCGCTCCTCGAGCAGGTGCTCAATGTCGACATTGGGTTGCTTAACGTGATCCGCAACCAGGTTGCTCCAAGATGAAAAAAGATCGCTCGCTTGGTCATCGCCTCCGAAGATGTCGAAGACGTCTTTCGAATCCTCTAATGGCAGCGATTCGCACGAGTCGAAGAATGGCGAGGCCGATAGGCTTGCATCGAAGTCACTTGATGCGGCACTAGTGGTGCTGGGGCGCTCTGATCGACGCTGATGTGAAGACATTCCACCTAGTGCCGGTTGAGCAGTTTTGACACGCTTCTCGAAGTTGGATGCGTCGCGCTCTAGCTGCGAGATCGCCTCAGGAACCGCCAATCCAGCAACAGTCATCGGTCGATTTTCATCCGACGTACGAGCCTTCCGGAATGCCTTGCTCAATATCCGCATTTCGTCTTCAAAATCGTTCTCCCAGCGCTCACGCTCAGTCAGGTACGCATCGTTGTCCTCTTGAATGCGCTCGAGTAGATTCTTACGAGCACCAGCAGCATCTCGCAGCAGTTCTATCCTTCGCTGCTGGTTGAGGCGACGCAGTTGCTCCACTTTTCGTCTGCGACTCAATTCTTCGTCGGCGACTCGGTCTCTTTCAGACTGTTCGCGAAGTCTGTCTTGCCGCTGCTTGCTCTCTCGGTAGATCATCTCTCGACGCTGCTCGCGCTGCTGCTGCCGCTGCTCCTTGCTTACTGAGAAGCTTTTGCTGAAAAAGCCTTTCAGAATTGGCGCGGCGTCTTGCACATTGGTCTCGGAATCTGAGTCGTCACTATCGCGTGAGCGGATTCTCCTGGTAGGAATTGACGTTCTGATGGTACTGATCGTCATGTCTTCTTCAGCATCGTCGTAGCGATCTCCAGGTCTCACTTTTTGCACGACCGGTTGATGTCGACTTCTGACACGACGCTGACTTTCACCATGGCGTGACGTTGATCCTTGTGAAGATCTACGATGTGCATCACCGTCATCGTCGCTATCGTCTGAAGCCACGTCACAGGTCACGCTTGGGCAAGCTCCGAGGGTCACCACCGGCGATGAAGTCTCGCTTGCACTGCCTAAGGTCTTCTCCGATGCCACGAGACGCAACGCCTGTTGACCACCAAAGGAACCAGGTTTCTGCTGCGACTCCGTGTCTTGTACTGGCAGCGACGAGGACGAGGACATCCGTCCGATCGACGACTTGCTGTTGTCGCTCACTGCTGCCCCGATGGGCATCACTTGCGTACTTCGAGAGCCGCTGAGTTTCTTCCCTCCCGAGAAGATCCGAGTGCTCATGGCTTGTGAGACTTTGGCCATCCAGGACTCGTTTCGAACGCCGCCTTCGTAGTCACTGCGTCTTCGAGGTTGAACCGGATCGACTGCATTGAAATCCTTCACCGTATCATCGGTGGAGCTGTGAGTAGTGTTCCGCTTGCGCCGCCGGTCTGTCATGACTGGCTGCGTGCACACAGGGCGACGCCCCGCCAAGTGCTGATGTTACTCGTTGCGCTTCCCGGCCAAATTAATCCCTCGACCTCGTTGAGCGAAACCCGATTCGGTAAGAGGAGACGCAAAGCTACCGCAAGCGGAAGAAAGCCAGCAGCACCTCCGTACCAGAACGGCTCTGATCCGGGCTGCGAGCGGATGGACTGCCCTCGTCCTCCATGGCCCCACCCAGCCCGCATGAGAAAGCTAAATGTGTTGTTCGAGTTAATCGCCTACTCTCCTCTAAATACCTACGATCCCTTGCATGTACTGATCCAGGGGTATGGCTCGCTCTTCAAGAGCAGGAAACTGGTTAAACAGTACCATACCCAAAAACCTCCGACCCTCCGACTTTCTCCGACTCGTACACAGAACATGCGGATAGGAGGGGGGTCACCTTTAACTATCACCCGCTACGCGCGAACCTAAAACCCCTAAAGGCTCGCTGCGCTCGCTGGGCCAGAACCCTACGCCCGCTGCGGCTCGCACGCGTCGCCTCCGCTTGCTAGGTAGAGCACTGCTGGGTCCTGGGTTTGCAGCCGCGTGCTACGCACACGGACTGTCAAACCGCAGGCGGGGGCTCGCTACGCTCGCTCCGTGCCATCCATCCCAAGGCTCCGACCAATGAGCAAACGGGACGACTAATCTATTTTGGACTGTGTATGCATAACACTTTGGGAAGGGGTAGGGTAATTTTGTTATGCTCCGACCGCGCTTGACTGGGGATTTGTAAATCTATCATCTTAAGTGTGGTCGGAGATTTGATGATATTCTATCATAGCACGTGTATCTGACTGAGCCCGCATTCATATCGGCGCAACAACTTCAACATCACGAAACACCTGATGATTGGGAGCGTAAAAGCCAATCGCGTTTACAATACAGAGCGTGCATCCATCCAGGACGTAGCATCTCTCGCTTTAAATAACAGAGGGCGCTTCCAGCCATGGTTCACTCATGAGAGCAACCGTGGCGATAACGGGTGGGGAGTGATCGCGGTCTTCACAAAATCGGAGTGTTGGAGTATCGGGAAAACGACGCCAGCTCCTCAGGTTATTCTGCCGCGCACGTCCACCACCATCACCGTCACATTGTCCATAGTACCGAGCTCAACGGCGCGTTCCGTCAGCATGTTAGCCATCTCCTGGACATTGAGCCATGGGTTATTCCTGCCAGAAATCAAGCACATAGCAACAAGTCAGTTCAGTCGCTTTTGGCTTCTCACAGCGCACTATCCAACCTCATTCTCACCTGACACAAGAAGCCACCTGCTCGTTAGTCAGCACGTCCCAAAGTCCGTCCGAGGCCATGACAATGTACTCGTCTTCTCGATGCAATTCGTGGACTGTCACCTCTGGGTCCGCAATGACGAGCGGGCTCATTTCGGCGTCTCCGAACGCTCTGGCCACGGCTAGTCGACCATTAACCCTGGCCACGCCCTTCACATACAGCACCATGCCGCCATGTTCCTCAATCCGTTGCTTCTCCTGGTCGTTCGAGGCCTTGTGGTCCGTCGTGAGCTGCGTGACCTGCGCCGTCTTGTCCCTCTTGGCGACCATGATGGCCCTGCAGTCTCCAGTATTGCTCAGTATCGCTTTATTGCCTCGAATCAGCAGCGTGACCGCAGTGGATCCGCCCTCGCACTGGCCGCTGTTCTCTCGCTTCAAGATCTCCTCATTGATCGCCATACTCGCGGAGTGGCACGCCGCCGCCAGGTCGGTCTTATACTCGGGCGCCGCTAAGATATAGACCGGGAATAAGAGTGCCAACAACGACGACGTCCGCGCTCCTCCGTGTCCGTCATACACGCCGAAGAACTGCGTGTCCTCCTGCCCTCGCCCGTGCTTGAGCAGGCTGCGGACGCGCAGCGCCGGCGCGCGGCCCTCCAGCACGAAGGTCTCGAGCACTTTGCCCTTGAGTAGGTCGGCGAAGAACGGCGGCACGGAGCGCGGCAGCACCTCCAGCAGCCCGCGGCCGTACAGATCCAAGTCGTCGATGGCGCGGAAGCGGTCCTCATTGCCCATGCGCGCGCCGTTGCGCGTGCTGACCGCGAAGCTGTGCGGCTCGTGCACGTTGAAGGCGATCTGCGGGTCCACGGCACCGATGGCCGCGACGTCGGCCTGCGCGGACGTGCGGCGCAGGGACGTCGCGGACACGGCGCCGCGCGTGCTGGGCGCCACGGGCACGTGGCTGGGCTGCTCGACCGCCACGGTGGAGGCGCGGCGCAGGAAGCGGGCCAGCTGGCGCCCGAAGAAGCTCGAGCGCTGCGGCTTGGCGAACTCCTCGGTGCCGATGACGCTGCTGCGGGGGCCTCCGGGGCTGCGGCTGCGGCCCAGGAGCATGGATGGATCAAGGGGGGGGGGGCGAGAGCTCGGCCCTTGGGCTCGGTTTGTATTGTGGAGGTTTTGCCCTCCTGCAACAGCAACAAGTGCAGGCGGTGGAGCCACAAAAGCCGCCCTAACCGCTGTTCGTTTTATGGACACTCGCATCCGTCTATTTTTAGGCGGACCGAAATGGCTACATTTTGTCTTCCCAGCTAACCTGAGCCTGCTGACCCAGTTACATGAAACGCTGCCCATTACGCGCGGATGGCGTCGGGCTGGTTCTCTGGGCGAGAGCGCGCGAAGGCCGGCAGCTGCTCCAGCGCGGCCACCACGCGCGAGACCGTCGGGTACGCCGCCATGTTCATGTTGCACGCGCGGGCGTTGAACACCTGCGGCAGTAGGTACACGTCCGCCAAGGTCACGTCGTCGCCCATGCTGTAGCGTCCAGCACAGCGAAGCAGCTCGTCCTCGAAGGCTTGGAGGCCGCGCGCGATCCACTGGCGGTTCCAGGCCAAGACAAGCGCTTGACGCTCCTCGGCGGAGGCCGGCGACTGCAAGTCCGCGACCTGTACAGGATCACGATTTTTTCGTGGCTGACTCAGCGGAAGAGCGAGCTGGAACGAACTAGATTCCGCAGATGATACCTTACCTTGGCGGACAGCCCCATGCTCTGGGCTGGCTGGGTGTCGCAGCCCACGATGCCGCACAAGTTCCGCACCTGGGCGCGCTGGAGCAGGTTGCGCGGCAGCAGCGGCTTCTCCGGGTGCGCCTCCTCCAAGTACTCGAGGATCGCACCGGACTGAGCCAGCGCGTGTCCGTCCACTAGCAGCGTCGGGACGCGCTTGATCGAAGGAATGGCGGGGTTAGACTATCGACTGCGACGCACTGAGGGGTGGAAGGACGCACCTGGTTGGGGTTCAGCTTCCGGTATGAGTCCAAGCACTGCTCGCCGCCGCCCGACGCAGCGAGATTTACTGGACGGTACTCGTACTCGATGGCTTTCCACGCCAACGCGATGCGTACGCGCCAGGAGCAACTGCTCTTCCAGAAGCTGAAGAGTTCGTACTTGGGCATGCTGTGGACGATGTTTTACTACCGGAGGGAATTCGCGAATGGCTGCAGTGTTTGGACAAGGTCCCTTGGTGCGTGTGGATGAGTATGCTGGGTCATTCTTGTGCGGTGAGTTGATTACTGAGCTGAGCCTGGTCATAGGGCGGCAGGATTTGACCAACACTTTGGATGTCAATGTCCACAGGAATGACGCTAAGTATTGACGAGTCGGTACGTTGAAACGCAATCCAGTGGCAATGAGTCATTGCAACACGAGGTCACTCATCAGTTTACATCCTATCGAGTGTTGAGATGACCACTTGGATTTGGCTGGATTCCGTCATGACAGTCAACGTGGCGGATCGTCGTGGCTCTCCTCACTGCGAAATTTGACTTGTGGACCCCCCCCCCCCACGTATCTCCTCGCCATGACCAACGCCAGCGCTGTTCTGGTTGTCAAGTAGTGCCTGTGCGCGTATTCGGCCACGGCAATGATCTGCAGTCCCGCTATCTTGATCCGTCGCATTTACCGAGAAAAAGACTGTGGGCGTCGCCTCTGTCATCCCTCCCGCAGCATTGCTCGCCAATTACCACACTTGGATGTTGTACGGGCCGTACAACATCCAAGTACAGTACGGCGGCGTAATCGACATTTGGTTTCCCGTCTTCGGAGTTTTTCTCTTCGGCGACGGCGCAGCGTTGGTTTCCTAGCTGTTTACTGGACATACTCAAGCTGAAGACGATCTGGTGAGCGAGTCCTAGTCGTTACAGCAGCAATCTTTGCGCTACCAGCGTGTACGCTGCCGTCGGAGGACTCGGCTATACAGGCCAGACAAGGAGCAGTGCTGGGTCGGTTATGGGGATCCTGGCAGACTTATCTGCTGTCTTTCAGTACGGTGCACCAATGGAGAAGCTCTTCCAAGTGCTCAAGTTCAAGTCTGCTGTCTTCATCAATGCGCACATGGTGATGGCGAGTCTCGTGACCAACTGCATGTAGTTCGCGTTCGGTGTTCTCATAGGAAACTGGTTCATCATATCGCCAAACATTCTGTTCGTCACGCTCCATTCGTTCAATCTGGTGCTCTACGCGGTGTTCAACCCGAAGACCCACCCTCTTTCTGACGACTTTCAGCTCCCTCCCTGGGCAACGCGATGCCGCTACGATATCGTCAGTATCGCCGGGGGTTACGCCAAAAGGCAGTCTCAATAACGGCTCGTCGTGGTCACTGCTTCCCCTTCCCAGTCGAAGCCTGTAGGGTAAACGGCGACTGCCAAAACGGAAAGGGAAACTTCGATCATGACGACCACCGGGATATATGTTGTGTCCACCATACCATGACTTTCCAAAATTCAGGGTTCACCCAGGTCCTCCATGCCTGGGCGGAGATCTTGAACGCGAGGGGTCCGCCTGGTCCGTCGCGTCTCGGTCTTACATGTATGTGGTGCAGCGTAGTTGTTGTTAATCTTGGTGGCAGTCGCCAAGCACGGGGCTGCTCCCTCGTGAAAAAATAAACTTGTCGGCTTTCCAAATAAAAAATAAAAAACTTTTCGGGGTATGCCCCACAAACCACAAGCGAGACCATGATACTGGGACCGCGCGAAACTGCGGCTCCCTCCCATCATTGTAGAGTACGCTCTACACACTCCTCAACAATGCATTCAACCCGGTCGAGGACTACGAGACCTTCGGATTGTCCACGTACAAGTGCGAGAGCGTCAATAATAAGATGCTGCTGGAGACGAAGCAAGGGATAGCTTGACTGTTGATCCATCCGAGAGGGCTGTCGTAAGAGTGTCGATAGATAGACCGCTCACTGGCGTACCATACATACGGCGTCTTGAATTGGACGATGAAATGCATGTACAGGACAGGAGGTGATGATGGTGGTGTTACCGAAACAACCACTAACCACGACAATGCGAGAGTATCGAGCTAAGTTGATCCAGCCTAGCTCGCAATGGAGCCATCTTTTCTCCACCGCAATGCCACAACCACCAGAAAAACGCGCCGGGTAGTTCAACATTGTCCGGTGCAAATGATTCACCACGATCCTCATGACGAACAGCACCACACACGCGCTGCGACGCCCTTCTCCAGCGAAACCGGGGCCTATGCCTGGCAGGCAGCCTGCAAATATCCTCGAAATTTGGGCCGCTAACTTACGTGTATCATGCAATTTCCCAAGTCTTGCTGTGTGCATTGCTTCGTGTCCCGCGCCTGTCAACGCAACGATGCAGTAGACGAGCGACCATCTTGCAGTTCGCGACTGGATCGCTCGTCTCTGATCGTGTGTGACAGGAGAAATCCCGCAGAGAAAGCAGCCGCCGCCACACGAGCCGAAGCGAGCGTCACGCATCAACCACGGCAATCTACGGACGCCATACCGCACGGCCCTGAATGCGAGCCGCCCTCCAGAGAGCGCTATTACAGTGCATTGCATCGGCTGGAGAAGATGGGGTTGTTGTTTCGTGGGAGTAGGGAGCTCTCTCCATTGGAGAGTCTCCACCAAAGAATTGTCTTCGTCCAGCAGCTCGATACTGTACAGTACAAGTGTGGCATGTCGCCGGTGAAACTGATCTGAATGCAAATGCGGGATAGCCCTATCCCGCCGTTTTACAGGTTCAACTTGCCCAATAACCCCTCGCAAATGAGCAGTGCTCACTTCTCAATTTGCAATCTACTTCACAGATTCCAAGCCCCACCAGCCACCACCACGTCCTCCCAGCTCCTCGCCGGGCCGTGCGCCACTAGCACCATGATGAACGACGTCAAGCCCGCGACGACCGAGCCGGCGTCGCCTCCTCCAAGCCAGCCCCGCCAGCAGCACAGCCACAGCGTGGACGGCCTCAGTCCGCGTGGAGGCTCCAGCACCGTCAGCTCCATCGCCTGCCTGGCCAACAAAGACAAAGATCCCTCCACGCAACAGCACGTGCGCCGCCTGTCCACGGGCCAAATGGCCGACGAGGCCGTCCCCAAGGAGCGCATCGACGTCATCAACGACTTCCTGCAGGAGCGCGTCTCCGCGCGCCCGCTCATCGGTGTCGTGTGCGGTTCGGGCCTCGGCGGCCTGAGCCAGTGCCTCGCCAACCAAGAAGCCATCAAGTACGAGGACATCCCGCAGTTCCCGCGCTCCACCGTTGAGGGCCACGCCGGAGAGCTGGTCTTCGGCGACCTGGAGGGCATCCGCGTCGTGTGCATGCGCGGCCGCTTCCACTGCTACGAGGGCTACGCCATGCGCGAAACCGCGCTGCCTATCCGGGTCATGTATCTGCTAGGCATCAAGTACTTGCTCGTCACCAACGCCGCGGGCGGGTTGAACCCGGACTTCAACGTGGGCGACCTCATGATCATGAACGACCACCTGAACATGCCCGGCATGTCCGGCCAGCACCCGCTGATTGGCCCCAACGACGCGCGCTTCGGTGCCCGATTCACGCCGCTCTCCAACTGCTACGACAAGAAGCTGCAGGACTTGGCGCTCAAGGTGGCGGAAGACCTGGGACTTGCCCACAAGGTCCGGAAGGGAGCGTACTGCTTCGTATCCGGACCCACGTACGAGACCCCGATTGAGTGCCGCTTCCTCCGCCTGGTCGGAGGCGACGCTGTCGGCATGAGCACAGTGCCCGAGGTCATCGTGGCCGCGCACTGTGGCCTGAAGGTCATCGGGCTGTCCCTGATCACCAACAAGGCGCTCTTCCCCGGCGAGGAACGCGAGGCGGCATCCCACAACGAGGTTCTTGAGACCGTCCAGGCCACGCAACGCGACATCGAGACGTATGTGCGCGACCTGATCGCAGCTATCGGCCAGCAACACCACGCGTAGACGAGGTATTCTAACTTATCCCCGAAAGAGGTTTTGCTAGCTAGATACCCACCCCCGTGATTATAAACTAGAAGCTACCGACAGATAGTATACTGGCGTTTGGGTAGTGCTCGCGGCTTTCAAGGCGTCTACTGGTAGTCGCCTTGGGCGCGTTGTTGAAAACATTATCCTTACCGCGCAACATGTACATGTATCCATTCGAGTGGGTTCAACGTCAGTGACGACCACCGGAAACCATTTGTGTGCACCACACCATGACCTTTCGTATCCGAATCAAAAGTCGAAAAGATACCATTCCCTATCAACCGCAATTGCCACCATGATGCTGCTGGTAGTCTTCGTGCTTGTGCAGCTCTTTTACGTCGCTAGAAGCTCGGCCCAGCACTGCACACAATTGCGGACCCCTCCCGCCAATGTGGAGTTCGCTCTGCTGCACATCGACGCGTTCAGCCCGGTCGAGGACATGGCCAAGTCGGCCTGCGAGAGCTTCGGCGTGCCCAAGTACAAGTGCGGGGGCGTCAAAAGGGAGGTGGTGGAAACGATGCAGGAAATGGCTCGACTGGTGATCCGAGAGGCTGTTGTGAACGTGTCGCTGGATCGCTCGCTGGCGTACGACGTCTTGCTATTCGACGATGAAACACAACAGGACGTGAAAGCCCCGGAGCCAATTGTGGTGTATCCGGAACAGCCACTAGCCGAGACGATGCTAGAGTACTGTGCTCGCTACAATATAGACAACGAGACATGCGAGACTGCTGCAGTCGGTATTGGGGACTTGGTGGCGAGGGATTGGGGCTGTGCCGATCCAGTTGAGACCGAAGCAAGTGGAGAGAAGAGGTTCGTGGAGCTCCCGATCCTGGTGGACGAGCAGGAGTATCAACTCAAGGTGGATGTGGAAAGTGATGGCAAGGCTGATGCAGTGAAGTTTTGTGTGGAGAGAAAGATTGATGCAGCGGGTTGCGTTGTCCTATTTCGCATTGTTGAAGAACAGCTGGAGGCATTGAAAGCAACGCGTCCCGAGATTAATGAAGATGGAGACGAAGATGAAAAAGAGGGCGATTGGGGAGAAGGTGACAGTACCCGAAGGCGCCTGAAGATTCACAGCCCGATTGATACGCGCTTATATCCAGTATCTCAGCGCATCTACATTAAAGTGGACTGGGAGCGAGACTCTGACGAGGATATTGAGCCGGAGGAGCTTTGCCTCTACTCGTTGCTTGTCACGTCGCCAGTGAAGTGTTTTATGGTGCCGCAAACAGATCCCCTGTACATCACCACAACTGCTGGGGAAGGCTACCACATCATTTACTTCACTGACAAGAGCGGCGAAGAAATTCTGGCTGCGACAGCGCTTCAACTCGTGGCCCCTCAAGCCGAGCTGGTGGAGATATACACGTCGAAGGTGAAGCCAGACAGCAGCGACAACGAGAACGAGTATCTGGTGGCGAAGATTCGTACGACACTATTCGATCCTCTCGATCCAGCGTTTCGCGTCTGCATCATGCTGGACGACTCATTCGATTGCTTGGGCCCCGAGTGGATGGCTATTGACAACCGCGAGTTTCGGCCTGGAACGCAGACAGAGTCCCTCCACCAAAGCGTCACCTTCAGATCCCCACTGGACCATGTTGCATTCAGTCACGCGAATGATCATGAAATTAGCGTTCTTCTTCTCACAGCAAACAACAAGGCAGTGCACCTCACGAACACCGTAGCCTTCGATGCCGCACTCTCGGTTAACCGTCCCGAGATCACGTCAAGACTGCACGTGCTGGACCCGAGACTGCACACGCCCCAGCTGCCTCGGTCATGCCCTGATTTAATTATCTCTGCGAATTTACATTGGATCTGTGAGCTTTGGCGCCACGAGTGGGGGATTTTCTCGCAAAATGGCGAAGATGGTATTATACGCCACATCTTTCGCCACATTGGCACCAAGAACAAAGCATACGTCGAATTTGGCACCGAAAATGGTCAGGAATGCAACACTCGGCTCCTGCGGGAGCTTCGCGGCTGGAAAGGACTGCTTATGGATTCAGGCTACGAGGATGAGAGCATCGATTTACACCGCGAATTCATCACCCGCGACAATCTCATGACGCTGCTTACTGAAAAGTACCAGCACCTCGTCCCGCGTGACCTCGATCTTCTGTCAATTGATGTCGACTTCAACGATTTCTGGCTGCTTAGCTCGGTGGACTTGACACGCGTGGCGCCACGCGTCGTCATAGTGGAAGTAAACAGCCACATCCCGCCTAGTGAAGCTCGAACGGTGTACTACGATGACAGCAAGGATGGAAGTGGTGGTTGGGACGGGTTTTCGTCGTACTTCGGCGGCAGTGTGGCTGCCTTCCACCGCTGGGGGGCTCTCAATGGATATTCGCTAGTGTACTGCGAGTCACACGGCGTCAATTGCTTCCTCGTGCGCAATGACGCCCTGGGAGGAGTCAATGTGTCGGCGGTACTTGAACCGGAGCAGCTACAAGCTCCTCCCAATTTTTTCGGCCAAGGCTGGACTTACCCGGATACGTGGCAACCACACCATAAGTGGGTGTGGGTTTGAGCTTAGAAAGCATGTAATGCGTCGTCGAAGTAATGCACACCAATGCATTCCTTTCTCTATCTATTTGGTCTTGATCACGACGCTGGCGCAGCACGTGCTCGTCTCAATAACCCATTGCCCTCCTTCTGAAACATAATCCGGATCTTCGTGCGCATCGGAGTCAACAATGCGGAGGAAAACCTGGCGTTGCTCGGTAATTGCACGCTCCACCACCGTCACAAGGGCACCACAGGGAATACGCCCCACAGGTGGTGCCGCCAACTCCGGTTCCATGCGAACGGGGGCACCCGAGTCTTGCACGCAGCGGTACGTCTCTTTCCTCGGTGTAGCTGACGAGGATACCCACGGGCCCTCGACTTCGTTCAGAACTGACTCATTGTCCAGCGAGCGCTCGACCACCCACGCGGGACCATCAAAGTACCGATCATGCAGTCTCAAGAACACGACGCCGTCTGAAGCAACAGTAGCCTCCACCACTTCAACCACATCACCGTACAGCACGTAACCCAGTTCTGAATGTTCCAAATCCGCACGCTCACGCACTTTGCAGCCTTCCACGACGCATCGGAAGAACCTGCGGGTCGTAGAGTTGTCTTCATCAGCGACGAAGGGCCCTTCATGATGTTCCAGCAGAATTTCGTTGCGAAGGGAGCGGCAGGGCACCCATGCCTCCTTGATTTGCCTCTCAACCCCGTCGTCTTCTTTGCTGGAGAGTTTCGCTTCGTCACGGACGACAACGCTTGGCAGATGTGGTCCCTCTAACCTCACCATGGGGTCGCCCTGTTCGTTGCAAATTGGTGCCGTAGCGCGGAATACGCGCCCCAGCGGTATGCAACCGAGCAAAGGCGACGCGATGTTATGCTTCACGCGCACCGACACACCTCCGTTCTTGCCTCGATGGCACACTCGATAGTGCTGATCAAACGTCCACTTGCCTGGCGACGCACATAACACAATTAATACCAATATCCAGACCAAACGCACTGCATGCCAACAGGACTCACTGGCGACGTGTGCAGGCGAGGCAGCAGCGAGGCGGTTGAGCTCCTGGACGCAGGCTGCGCACTTGCCCTCGAGCAGTTGGGCCTGGCGCTTGGAGAAGCTCGTCTTGGGAAGGCTCTGGAAGCACTGCACGCAGCGCTTCAGTCGCGGCTGCGCGTCGCCCTCTACCTTGGACTTGTCCACACACGCCTTGCATTTCCTGCAGCACGCAGTCCCCCTCGTCAGACCAGTACACAGCACTCATTGCATGTATCATAGCAGCACTTCCAGACATCAACGGCAACGTACGGACTGGGTTTCAATTGCTGGTGGCGCGAAAATGCCTTCGCGGCCAACGAACGTCCGCACGCAACGCACACACGCAGCTCCTGCTCGCCCAGGAGCCCCTGGGCCCTCGCAGTAGCTGTGCGGGTCATGCTCTCTCGTCTCCTCCAGCAGCTCGCTGCAGATCAAAAGCTGCGTGTGTACCATAAAAGCGGTACATCGTATCATAGCCGCGAGCCGCTCCCAACCATCGGTAATCGTGAATGTTGCGGCGGTATCAGTCCGCAATTCCCCCCCAGGTACGTTCACCCCCGTCCGTCGGCAGGTCTAGCGCGCAGCCCCAATACAGACAGACAGATAGACACACAGGATGAAGATCATCGAAAAGATCAACGCGAGCGTGGAGCGCCAGGAGGTGTTCTACTCGTTCGAGTTCTTCCCGCCCAAGACGCCCGCGGGCGTGGACAACCTGTACGCGCGCATGGACCGCATGGCCGCGCTGGAGCCGCTCTTCTGCGATATGACGTGGGGCGCCGGCGGCTCGAGCGCGCAGCTGACACTGGAGCTGAGCGCCAACGCGCAGAAGCTCAGCGGCCTGGAGATGCTCATGCACATGACGTGCACCAACATGGCCGAGGCCGACATCAAGAAGGCGCTGGACCAGGCCAAGGACGCCGGCATCCACAACATCCTGGCGCTGCGCGGAGACCCCGTGCGCGGCGCCACGAGCTTCGACGAGTGCGACCGCGGCTTCTCGCACGCCGTGGACCTCGTGCGCTACATGCGCGAGCACTACGGCGACCACTTCTGCATCGGCGTGGCCGGCTACCCCGAAGGCCACATGGAGAGCAGCGACAAGAAGGCGGACATCCAGTACCTCAAGGAGAAGGTGGACGCCGGCGCCGACTTCATCATCACGCAGCTCTTCTACGACGTGCAGGTGTTCGTGGACTTCGTCAAGGAGTGCCGCGCCGTGGGCATCACGGTGCCGATTATCCCCGGTATCATGCCCATCCAGAACTACGGCGGCTTCGAGCGCATGACGTCGTTCTGCAACACATTCGTGCCCGAGGAGGTGCGCAAGGCGCTGGAGCCCATCAAGGACAATGACGAGGCCGTCAAGGACTACGGCGTGCAGCTCGGCATCACCATGAGCCAGCAGCTGATCGACGCGGGCGTGCCCGGCCTGCACTTCTACACGCTCAACCTGGAGCGCTCGGTGCGTCGCATCCTGGAGGGACTGTTGTCGCTGTCTAGTCGTGTCCCACGTCGTGAGCTGCCCTGGCAGACGTCTACGCTGTCCAAGCGCGCGGCCGAGACTGTGCGCCCGATCTACTGGTCCAACCGCCCCAAGAGCTACGTGCACCGCACGGCCATGTGGGACGAGTACCCGAACGGCCGCTGGGGCAACAGCGAGAGCCCCGCGTTCGGAGAGCTCACGGAGTCGCACTTTGCGCCCTCCAGCACATCGACGCCCAACGAGCGGCGCGCCATGTGGGGCGAGGCCCCCGCCACCAAGGAGGACATTCGTCGCACGTTCGTGCAGTACGTGCGCGGCGAAATCTCGAGCCTGCCGTGGTGTGACGCCGCGTTGCACGCCGAGACGTCGACCGTCCAGCAGGAGCTCGCTGCTGCCAACTCCGCTGGATTCTTGACGATCAACAGCCAGCCACGCGTGAACGGCGCGCTGTCCGACGACCCCATGTTCGGCTGGGGTGGCCCCGGTGGCCGCGTGTACCAGAAGGCCTACGTGGAGTGCTTCGTGTCGCCCGAGAACATGAAGATCATCATCGAGAACGCCGCCAAGAAGCCGTCGGTGCAGTACCACGCCGTGAACCTGAACGGCCACTCGTACTCGAACGCCAGCAAGTCGGCCATTGCCGTGACGTGGGGCGTGTTCCCCAACAAGGAGATCCTGCAGCCCACGATCGTGGACAGCAGCAGCTTCCTGGTGTGGAAGGACGAGGCGTTCGCGCTGTGGCTCAAGCTCTGGGCGTCGCTGTACGAGGACGGCAGCCAGTCGGCCAAGCTGCTGCGCGAGGTCCACGACACGTACTTCCTGGTGAGCATCGTGGACAACGACTTCGTGAACGGCAACATCTGGGACCTGTTCGAGGCCTCGGTCTCCCCGGCCACCTCGCCGTAAGCATGGCAGAGCAAGGAAGGACAGAAGTCGATGAAGGAGAAGAGGAAGAGGAGGAAGAGGAAGAAGAGCTTGTGGCTCCGGAGGCTGCGTGCTTGTGGCAATTTTACACTACGCCCGATCCCGTCCTCCCCGACGCAGAGGCTGGTTGATACAGAAGACCGCCTGGTGCCTCAGGGACGATGGGAGAGCACGCAGTTCGAGCTACATTTTGCATGTCGTGCAAGTTGCACTGGCCTAGAACTTACCAATATCAACCACTGCATATTTGCTACCATCATTACCCGCCATTTACCTTGAACAAAGTATGGTCAATTTCCCAAAAAGCTCGCAAACGATGAAGGAGGCAAGTGACGTGCCGAGCGTCTGCGTCCGCGAGCTCCATGGCCACCACGGGCCTGTCAACGCCGTGCGCTTCAACTGTACGTCTCTGCCTTGCATTACACAATATCTGCATGGTCACGGTATCGCCTGGACGCTAACGGTTTGCTGGTGAATTGGCAGCCAAGGGCACGTACGTCATGACCTGCGGCCAGGACAAGACGGTGAAGCTCTGGAACCCGCACCGCGACGGCGTCGACAAGCCGAACGAGGCGCTGCTGGTCAAGACGTACGAAGGCAGACACGGATACGACGTGCAGGACGTTGCAATGTAAGTATGGGGAAGTTGATGCGAGTGGTGGATGGTGGTGACAAGTGTTTTTGATGCTGTATTTCTTTTTGCTGCAGTGCACACGACAACTCCAAGTTCGCCTCGTGTGGTCGAGACCGCGACGTCTTCATGTGGGACGTGCCCACTGCTCAGGTTATCCGCAAGTTCGAAGGCCACGAGCATGTAAGGCGAGACCGGTGGGTTGATTGTTTGGCTGGATTGAAAGATGACGCCGGATGCCTTGTGCTGGTGTTGCAGAGTGTGAATTGCGTGCGCTACAATGCGGATTCGTCCGTGCTGCTGAGTGGCTCATACGATAAAACGATTCGAGCTTGGGATATCAGGCAAGGTCATGGAAAGGAGGAGTCATGTTGATACTTCTTCTCATGCGAACTTTGTGTGCATTTAAATGAGTAGGGCTCGCAATGCTTACATGCCGATTCAAGTTCTGGACGACTTCAAGGACAGTGTCACGTCCATGGTTGTGACGGAACACGAAATCATAGCAGGGTAAGCAAGATCTCGCGTGCATACTGCACGCTCTGCTAGATCCGTACTGACAACGTTTCTCGTTGCTGTAGATGCGTCGATGGGGTTGTGCGGACGTACGATCTACGAGCGGGGCAGCTTTTTCGCGAGCATATTGATGGTACGTGTGCACGTGCAGCGCACTTTTATGCACTCGGGAGATCTAATAGTCATGATTCTGCCGCAGAGCCCGTGGTGTCAGTCGCGCACTCTCCTGATGCTCGCTTCCTGCTTGCTGGATGCCTGGATGGATCCATCAGACTAATCGAAAAAGCCAAAGGAACAGAAGTCAAGAGGTAAGTTTGGCTGTGCCAAATTCCTTGGTCGTGCTTTGTTTTCTCACATTCGCCCTGGTCTCATAGCTACCGTGGGCATCGCGTCCAAGACTACAAAATCGAATGTGGCTTCTCAAGCGATGGGGCGTACGTAGTGAGCAGTTCCGAGGACGGGAAGGTCTACTGGTGGGATCTCGTGGACGCCAAGCAAATGCACTCACTCGCTGCACACGAGAAACCGGTGCGAGCACTCGCTTGTCATCCTGAGAGTAGTATGTTCGTCACGGGCTGCACTGACGGCTCCGCTAAAGTTTGGTCTCACAGCTGAACTACTGATAGTCACTGCAATAACACGAATCGATAAAAGTTTCCGGCAATCGTTTTACTGCGTGCAAAAGCGAGCATTAAATATGGAGGAATCTACATGTAGCCCACAACAGCGTCTAACGGTGCTCTCTACGACAGCGTGTAACGCATGCCACCGATCGTCATGAGCAGGTCGTTGGCACTCGCCTTCTCCTTCTTGTCCTTGGAGAAGATGGACGCAAACACTTGGCTCTTCTCCTTCGCCTTGGAGATAGATTCACTCGCGTCCTTCGCGATCTTGACGAGTCTGGCGTCGCCCGTCTCCCCCAACTTGCCCGCCTTCCTCTTGTTCTTCTTGTCCTTGTGCTTCTTCTTGTGTTCGTGCTGTCCTTCCTCTTCCTGTTCCTTCTGCTCCTTCGCCTTCTTCTTGCTTTTCTTGGCTCGCTTCTCCTCCGCCTTGAGCTCCAGCAGCTTCTTCTGCTTCTCCTTGTACTGCTCGTCCTCCAGCAGCAGCGTGGCCACGTCCTGCTCGTCATAGGTCTTGCCGCACACGAGGCACTCCCGCGTAGCGACGGCTTTAAGAGCACGCTCCGACAGCACACAACCGCACTTGAACAGCACCACGAAGGGCAGCTTGCCGTTGAACTCGGCCATCGTCACGGGGCAGCACCAGAACGCGTCCGCCTCCTCCTTCTCGCGCGTCAGGCGGCAGGTCACCACGTCCTTGAGCGACGTGATGTGCTGGAACCGCTCGGGCATCGACTTGGCCAGCAAATGCTCCAGAACTGTCTGCTTGTTGAACAGGTTGCCCAGCCGACAGGCCACCACGGGCTCGCGCAGCGGCTCCGACGACAGCGCGCACGTCCGCGCCTTCTCCAGGCGCAGCGCCTCCTGGTCCGCCTTCTCCCCGCGCGCCTTCACGTTCGCGTGCCGCATGAACTTGCGCTTCACGGCGATCACGCCGCCATCGTTTCCCATTTTCGCGACCAATTCTTGACTCGTGGTTGTAGATCTGGTCACAAATCACAAATAATTTGATCAGCTCAGTTTTTTTGGACATGACCAAATGAACCGCCCGCAAGGTGTAGCCATTCCCATCTTGAAGCTTCTGGTCCAATGGACGCATGCCATGTCGCCGCAAAGCGTTTCCGAGCTTCATGCGCCACCCACACGTGGTTTCGCTCAATAGCCTTCACTCACTGGTTTCATGAGTACACAAGGAGGGTCTGCTAGCAGCTGCGATGTTAGTCAATACTGGAGGATGGTAGACGAGAAGGACGAGGTTTAGACTGGCAGCTCCAGCGAGCGATATGCATTTTTGTGTGTTTCCTTTACTTGGCACTACTACTACTCTGCTGCAGGCTCTTGCTGGCTTGGGCTCCCACTGCGTGCGTGGCTCCCCATGCTCCTCATATAGTATTAAGCAGCCACAATGCGCGATCGAGCTTACTTCTTGGGCTGGGGGCGGCACCGCCAGGCCTTGAGGCGCGTGGCGTTGATGCGGATGAAGCCCTGGGCGTCGGCCGGGTTGTAGTCGAAGTTGTCGCCACCGCCCTCCTGGTCCATGGAGGCCAGGTCGGCGCTGTACAGAGCCTCGTCCGAGTAACGGCCGATCACGGTCACGTTGCCCTTGTAGAGCTCGAGGTTGACGTAGCCCGTCACGTTCTGCTGCGAGAAGTCCACGGCGTTGCGCACGAAGTCCATCTCGGGGGCGAACCAGAAGCCGTTGTAGCAGAACTCGGCGAACTTGGCCGAGAGCGTGTCGCGCACCTTCATGACCTCGCGGTCCATGCACAGGCCCTCCAGGTCGAGGTGGGCGTGACGCAGGATGGTGCCGCCGGGGGTCTCGTAGCAGCCGCGCGACTTGATGCCGACGAAGCGGTTCTCGACGATGTCGATGCGGCCGATGCCGTGCTTGCCGGCCAGCTTGTTGAGCTCCAGGAACAGGTCCAGGGCGCCCGTGAGCTCGGGGGTCTTGGCCGTGAGGTTGGTCACACCCACGGGGATACCCTTCTCGAAGCGGATGCTGATCTGCTCAGCGGCGTCGGGGGCGTCCTTGGGGTCCACCGTCATCTTGAACATCTCGACCATGGGGGCCGTCATGGGGTCCTCGAGCATGCCGGCCTCGTAACTGGTGTGGTACAGGTTCTCGTCCACGCTGTAGGGGGCCTTGGGGGTGGCGTCGATGGGGATGTTCTGCTCCTTGGCGTACTGGATCAGGTCGGCACGGCCCTTGAACTTCTCGATGAACTCCGCGTCACGCCACGGGGCGATGGTCTTGAGGTGGGCGTCCAGGGCCTGGGCGCACAGCTCGAAGCGCACCTGGTCGTTGCCCTTGCCCGTGGCGCCGTGGGCCACGTACTTGGCGCCCTCGGCCTGGGCGATCTCGACCTGCTTCTTGGCGATCACGGGGCGGGCCAGCGACGTGCCGAGCAGGTAGCGGGACTCGTAGATGGCGTTGGACTTGACGGCCTCGAAGATGTAGTCCTTGACGAAGTCCTCGCGCAGGTCCTCGATGTACACCTTCTTGGCGCCCAGGGACAGCGCCTTGGCGCGCACCTTCTCGTAGTCCTCGCCCTGCTGGCCCACGTTGGCGCAGTAGCAGATGACCTCGAAGCCCTTGTTGGTCAGCCACTTGAGGATGATGGACGTGTCCAGGCCGCCGCTGTAGGCGAGGACGACCTTGTCACCGGGCTGGGCCTTGACGCTCATGGTTGGGGTGCTGGGGAGGGGGTGCTGCTCGGTCTTCTTGGCGAATTCCAGAATGAGATCTTGCCCAAAGGGTCGGAGGCCAGCAACGCACGCGCCTCTCAACAGCATGTTGATCCCATGTTGGACCAACAGTTGATCCGAGCCCGTTCTAAACATGATGATGAGGCCCCGGTCCGTAACGGATTATCGCAAATGTCGGGTATATAGGATGTTACAGTAAGCATATTGAAGTATATGTATAGAGCACTCCAAAATATGTATGCATTATGCTAGGGTATTAGTAATCATGAATTTAGAGTCGAAGCTCCCAAATTTTGTGCGGCTAGTTCTTGTGGAGCTCGGCGCATCAAATCTCGGGCATGAAGCTCGATCCCCGGGCTGGGAGCCAGCCATTCCCGGGCGCTTTGCACGCCTGGTTATCAGATACGATCGGCGCGGCGCCAGGAGAACTCTGGCGGCCTCCGGCGCCGCAGCGAGGGAGCACATTGGAATTCGACTGCAGCCTCAGCAAGAGTGGCGTAATGCGGTGTGGTGCATGGCGCTTCATTGGTCAACATTCAGCATCGACCAAGTCTTAGCACGAGGAACGGAACAAACGGCAACTTGCAGTGCACTGCATCGACAACCTCTTACATACATTCATTTGGTTGAGCGCCGTGGCTGAAGTCGCGGCTTGCCGTGGAGGACTGTATGCACTTGCGAAGGTGGGCTGGACCAGGTGCGCTTAGTGGTGTGCTGATGAATTGATGTTCGGCAAGGCTGGCTTTGTCGGGTTGCGAGCTGTGCGCTGATCTGCAATCGAGGATGTTGACGAGCTTGACAACCTGTGTGTTTGACCCCGGTTCGGTAAATCACCAGCAACTGTGGCCGCCATGATGGTGGTTTCATTGTGTGACTGTGATCTCCTCGGCAGTTGATACTACAATTGGTAGCTCCGATGCCCTGCAACTTTGACGATGGTGGCTTGGCCGCAGTTGTATTGTGTGGGCATGGCAAGATCGGTGTTCACTCTCTGTAGCATTCGACTGTAAGAAGAGAGCAAAGCACGACACAATAATTTTGGGCTCGATCTTTTCGTGTTTCCGCTGTACGAGGGCGCCCTCGCACCATCGCGTTAACCTCATAAAGCGCAACGTCGATCTGAGCTACTCACTCACACATCTTCTCTACCTCAGTTGCTAAACAACTACGCGCACAGAGGCGACTTCTTACTGCTGGGGCACACCGTGGAAGTACACGATCGCGCGAATGCACTGGTATCATATCATGCAACCAAGCAAGAAGAGGGTTAGTGAGTTTGGCAAGTATGCACAGCCAGCAGCAGAGTGACCGCACAAGACACGAGATACTTACGTCGCCCTGGTGCATCGCGTGGAACGCCTCATTGATCTGGGGCAGGTCAAACTTGTGAGTGATGAACTCATCCACCTTGATCTCCTTCTTCATGTACTTCTCCACGAGCGCGGGCACACCGTCGCGGCTCTTGAAGCCACCGAAGGCGCTGCCGGCCCAGCGACGGCCGGTCACGAGCTGGAACGGGCGCGTGGCCAGCTCCACGCCGGAAGCGGCAACACCAATGATGCACGACTCGCCCCAGCCCTTGTGGCAGCACTCGAGCGCAGCACGCATCGTCTCGGGGCGACCAATGCACTCGAACGTGTAGTCGAGGCCGCCGAAGCCCTCCTCCACGGTCAACTCAATGAGCACATCCTGGAGCGGACGGTCCGGGTAGTCCTTCGGGTTCACGAACTCGGTGGCGCCGAACTCCTTGGCGATCGGGAACTTCTTGGGGTTGATGTCCACGGCAATGATCCTGCGAGCGCCCACAGCCTTGGCGCCCATGATGACAGCCAGACCCACGGCACCCAGGCCGAAGACGGCCACGGTCGAGTCCTTCTCCACCTTCATGGTGTTGACCACGGCACCGTAGCCGGTGGTGATGCCGCAGCCCAGCAGGCAGACCTTGTCCATCGGGGCCGAGGGGTCGATCTTGGCCACCGCGATCTCGGGCAGCACCGTGTACTCGGAGAACGTGGACGTGCCCATGAAGTGGAAGAGCGTCTCGCCGTTGCGCTTGCACGTGAAGCGCGAAGTGCCGTCGGGCATGAGGCCCTTGCCCTGCGTGCTGCGGATGATGGAGCAGAGGTTCGTCTTGGACGACTTGCAGAACTTGCAGTTGCGGCACTGCGGCGTGTAGCACGGCACCACGTGGTCGCCCACCTTGAGGCTGGTCACGTCGGGGCCCACGCTCTCCACGATGCCGGCGCCCTCGTGGCCCATGATCACGGGGAAGATGCCCTCGGGGTCGGCGCCCGAGCGCGTGTACTCGTCCGTGTGGCACACGCCCGTGGCCACGATCTTGATGCGCACCTCGCCGGCGCGCGGCGCGCCCACGATCACGTCCTCGAGCACGTAGTCCGTCTTGGCGGCCCAGCACACGGCGGCCTTACACTCGATCGGCTGCGGGGAGCTCATCGTCGTCTTGGACTTCGTACTTGGGGGTTGGCGGTCAATTGGCAAGTGTGTGGCCGGGATCTTGGCTTGGGTTTGACAAGGTCGTCGCAATTCAAGATTGGAGCGATTCAAGGATTGGAAGCCATCTGAACCAGCTCAAAATAAGTATGAATCACACTTTACTGATCGGATTTAGAACCGGCATATTATAAATTATAATCCACCATTTAGAGTTATCGAGATAATCGCCTTAAAAGAGGCCAGGTTCAAAATCGTAACTAAACGAAGTCGTGAGAAAACGAGGAGTTTTGATTTTCAAAAATTTGAAGGGGGTGTATCGGCACGGATACCATTTCGAAAAGCCCACTACCTACAGCCATACAGACACCACCCACGACGCCGACAGCACCGACCTCGCGCGCTGCAGCGCCAACTGCGCAGCCTGCGCAACCTCCAGCGCTGCCTCTCTCAGCCTCGCCACCGGCCACCTCGGCGCCAAGCCCGCCAGCCACGGCTCCGAGTCCGCCAGCCGCGACGTCGGGTCCGCCATCCACGACATCGCCCTCCCAGGCGCTGACTCCGCCGGCCACAACGTCCCCCTCCACGGCGCTGACTCTGTCGGCCACGGCACCCCTTGCTGCTCGGCGTCGCGAAGCAGACGAAGAGCCTGATTCTGCCGACGATTCTGTCTGTGGTGTCAATCCCACTGCTACCAGTGAGAGTGAGGTGAACGAGGACAGCAGCGACGACGACTTTACGCCTGATTCGGAGGCGTCGCCCAGCGACGACGAGGAACCGCTCACAGCAGAGAGCGCGAGCAGTGAAGCCGAAGATGAAGAGGATATTAGTATCTTTTTGAATGACGCGAGTCCTCGAGCCCGTGTGACTGAGGTGATTCATGCGGACGCGTGTGAGAATGAGTGCGTCAAGGGCAAGGCTCGTGAGTTGGAGTTCTTGCTGTGCACGCTGGACCAGATGACGAAGCAAGAGCGCACCACGAGCTTGTACACGCTCCTGGCTGTGTTGATGCAGACCCCCACGGTTGAGCGTAAGAGAGGACGGGGTGACCGTGAGAAGTTTCCGTACATCCTCCCCTACGTAGGTCATATGTACCGACCCACTTTCGCGCTCTGCTATGGAGTAGTCCCCATTACCTTGCAGCGCTACAAGATGCGCATCCGAGACGGTGACATGTCGATCAAGGCGCATGGTAACCGGCTCAACACGCATGCAGCTCGTAGAGGCTGTTAGTTCGGCGTCCAAGAGCTCAATCACGGTGCATCTGCCTCGCGGAAGCTCAGCGTTCAAGTCCTACAAACCTATTCTCACCGAATTGTACAAACGACTTGACGGCATCCAGAAGTTCCAGATTTTCACGATGGACGCATCGCAGCCGGGCGTCGTTGTCTGCAAGAAAGGCCCCGAGAGCGAACCTGTAGAGATTAGTTTGAGCCGTCAAATTGACGGGATCTTCACCACGAAGGAGAAGGTGCAGCGGATGATGACGGACCATATCAAGACGCTGTCCCCTCCTGTCCGCAACACCGAGAAAATTGCGCAGATGTACCACAACATCAGGCCCTACGTTCCTGCTGAATTTCAGAGCGATCCCCTCTACGCCAAGCCTAGCGAGCAGGAAGGAGAAGATGCCAAGTCACGGAAACAAGCACGACGTAAGCATCGCGCGGCAATGGCTAACCAAGACCAGCGTGGTATCACGGAGGCTGTTGCGACGAAAAAGAACCCAGCAAAGAAGAGGGCTACTGCAGCAAAGAAGACGCAAAAGAACAAGAAGCACAAAGCTACTGCGGATCTGCCTGCTGAGCAAGAATAGGTTGTAGTCGATCATTATGATACTTATGTCCACAGTTCATTCAAAATGTTACTTACATCCAGATATCAAATTTTCTAAAAAAAAATCAAATATATACCCGTGGTGATTTGAAGTGACGGCACAAAAGTGAGATTCTAACACTGTTAGGCTTCGAATTAGCTAAAACGGACAACATTGTCGGATTCGCTGACTAATTTTACACCAGTTCATCAAAAAAACATTTCTCTTTCGGGGTTGAAGTCGGACATATATTTTTTGACGGTCTCGTTCTCGGTCGTTTCTTCATACCAGAAGCTCGGGAGGGGCTCAAACGAAAGAGGAGACATCCCTCTTTCCAATTATGCGCCTAAATCGCGATTCGTACTTAGGTTGATAAGTAACATTTTGTTTGCCGTCGTCTCTAATATATAATGGTTGGACCAATCGAAAATCGTAGATTTGGGTTTTATTGGGTCCAGATTCATGCAACATTTGTATCGGTACAGATCTAGACGCAAGCGCTGCTGACTAACCCCGGTGCCCCCGGGCTTTGCAGGTTGCAGCCAGCGCAGACCAGCACTCACGACTTGTGAAAAGCGCTTGCACGCACTGTGGCGCTGATACTCAGCAGGAGCGTGCTGTAATTGGGTGGCGGTTGTATGGGACACGGTCTTGACCGTCATGTTGACGGGTAAGGATCTGTACAAAGCCAAAATACATGTTCATCGGACCGACATGGGCGGCGGTGGTTGTCCACCACCAACTTTTCGACATCCTGAGCTATCGCCGCTGGGCACGTTACCCGGTGATCCAGGCTGGGTTTAACACATCTGTGGCCGCCCGCCTGGCGTGCTTTGCGAATCAAGTTCGAGCTTCAACGTCGTTGCTTCCGATCCTCCGGTGTCTTCAACGTTATTGCGGCTGGAAACACAAATCGTCAAGCAAGTCTACTGAGTAGACTGCACATGAATCAAAACGGGGTACAATCATGCTTACCAGTTTACCCCGTGCCCCTCGTACAATAGCAGGAGCGGAGTTTTTCAGACGACAGAGGCCAAAACCGACTCACACATCCAGAGCCAGCTTGGGGTGAATACTTGCGTGGCTAGTTTATTACCTGATCCAGAATTCAAAACGGGATGAGAGGTACAGTTGACTGTGAGATGATACCTGGGGTGGATCTTCGTCAGAGTATTTGGCGTCCTGGCTAAGAGACTTCCGGTGTGTGTTGAATGCAGGTGTCATTCCACTCGGGTGACTTACGTTGACCCACGACTACGTTGGCGCACATTTCGTAGTACCGACGGACTTAAACCACTCAAATTATTTAATTTAGAACTGCTCTGAAGCTTACTACCGTAGTAAGTACTACCTACAGTAGGTAGCAACTCTTTTCTTAACGTTAGAGAGGAAGCTACCGATGTTGTAGTAGTTGTCGTACATTGGTACGCACCAGAGCTGAGTGTCGAATTTCAAAAAATGATGCAAGTCCTGCGCTGATGCTACAGGAGGGCGTAAGCCTTGAGCAACGATGCTTCTGCGTATTCATCGCGCAAACCCCGACGAAATGTTACTACTACCTTACTTCCACTCGAAATAAAAATCCCAGTCAAGGAAGGAGAACGACGTCATGCGACCATCTACGGGAAGTTGTGCATAAGCTTGGGGCCACGGTGAGGCATCTCCGGCAGGAAGTCAGGGTACTCGCTACGGTTTTCGCGGATAAACTCGTGGTGATCACGCCACAACATGGCGTTCTGCAGCACCCACAGCTTGACCTGGTTCGCATCACCCGGCTCGTAGTGGGGCGGCTTGGGCGCCTGAACAATAGGCGTCGGGTCCAACAGCGCGTACCAGAAGTGCTGGTTCTGGAACTGCGACAGTGAGAACGCCTCGTGCATCTGACTCGTGAGCTTCTTGTGGAGCTTCTTGAGGTCGGCGAGGCTTCGAGTGTGTCCGTTTGGCGCCAAGAAAGCCCCCAGCGAGTCAGTCACGCACGCAGGGAGCGATGCGCGATCCGCCAGCTCGTGCGCGTTGATGGCGTCCTTGACGGCCTTGGCCAGCATCATCTTGATGTACACAAGCGAGCTCGAGAATAACACGTTGCGGCCTCTCTGCATGGAGCTCGGCAGCTTCTCCGTCATGTCGGCACCGTGCACGTTCAGGAAGGGCAGGTCCATGTTGCCCCAGTCGTAGTGCGGGTCATCTCCGCTCGTGACGTACCACTTGATAAAGTCGTAGGCCTCCTGGTACCGGTCCAGCAGCAGCAGGAGCGTCGGGATGACCTCACGGATGCCGAGGTTGTCGGAGCGGCACAGCCGCATGCAGTCCTGCGCCTCGGTCAGCGCCGCCTCAATGGCCGAGCGCGAGGCGATGGTGGACAGCGTGCGGATCACCTCCAGCTTGGCGCGCATGTACGGGCGCGTGCTCTGGATGCCCCAGAAGTGGCCGACGTGCGTCTCGAAGGCGTTCGCGGGCGTCTAGTCGTCCTCCCTGGCGCTGCGGATCTTGGCGGCCTCCTCCGCCATCCGGTCGCGCATCTTCTTGATGCGCTTGCACGTCGACTTGTGCGAGGCGAAGTGCTCGCTCTGGTGCTCGCGGCCGTAGTAGAGCACCGCCTGGCAGCGCGAGCACTTGAACAGCGAGTCGGGAGACACGCCCGGGCGGGGACCGCACACTTGGCACGCCGACTGCGGCAAGCGGCATCTTGGCGGGAAGTTGATGTGGAGGTTGAAGTGAGCTGCACGCTTCGTTTCCGACTAGATATGTAATTAGACTTCTAGGTTTTGGTCGCTATTGTAATATAGACGTTTTAGTGTAGTCCTTATAGACCAGGTAAAGTACCTGGCTAATAAGGGCAACTTCCATACCCATCGGATACTCGTCAAAATGCTCTTGAGCGCTGCCATCTCGAAGTTGCCAGAATATTGCCACGCATGCTGAAGGTACACACCCCATTCGTGAGTTTATCTTGCGTAGCCGACGAGAAGAATCGTACCACGATCCATGCGCACTCACAGCGATACCAACGGCGATGTCAATGGAAAGCGACCCGGACTTGTTCGTGCGGTTGGCATATAAGGCCAACAAGATCTTACACACATAGAGCAGTTGCAAAAGGGTGCAGTCGGTGATTGGTGGCACGAAGCTTGACAAGGCAAGCGCAAAAGACACCTACTGCTGCTATGGTCTGTGGCCTCGCACAAACGGGTCGGCGATTTCAGAGCGGCCGAACCTCGCTTTTGCTGATGGAGTTGGTCGCAAAACTTTGATTCGAAGTGCTGCCTTGGCGCGCGCGCCAAAGCTGGCGATCCTCACCAGAGTTGTCTATGAGAAGTTGCTCTGTTATAGTCGTCTCCGCGGGACCACCGCTGTGGTGTAACCGCAATCAAATTCAAATTGTTCAGTTATAGCCCCCCCCCGTGAACAACTCAAGCTACGGGCCCAGTAGCCGCGCTCGCCAAGGACTTGAACGCGATTTTCTCAGTGCAGTGGGGTTCACCTGCTGGAACTGCGCTCCGAGCGGCTAAGTTGATGGCAAAAACAAGCACTACAATCATCTACGATACCCACAGCACAGGAGGAGCTTTGATCCCCAACTCTAGGACAAGGAAAACGATTGCAGACTCCACACCCCAGCTGCAAAAGCAACAACACTCAAAGACGGTCGACATACAGGCACGTCTCACTACATATCAAGGCTTCTATAGGTCAGTTAATTAAGCTCAAATAGAAGGCCACTTAAACCACGTTAGGGGTGAACAACTCACGCCGAGGACAATTAAATGGGCATTCCAGACAATACCCATTCGGCTCTAGCATTGCTCTGTCTCATCAGTCGAATGTGTCCCCGAGTTCGACGCACGCGGATCGTCAAAACCGCATCAACAGGTACTAGTACACTAACGGAGTGGCGTGTGAATGCAATGCTTACAACTAACACTTGTATACATGCACACAACCCCCGTTGCACCGTAGCACGGATAGCAAGTGGTGCTTTTAAGAACCAACGCCACGATGGTTTGTCTCCCAAGGTAGCGTGCTGCGCCATCAGTTGGCCGTGGATGAACGATCGGCACCGTCTTCCTTCTCTGGTTGCAGTAGCGCTTAGGCAGTGAAGGGAAGTCAGGTCTGCAGGGGAGAGAATTTGTGGCGTGCTGGTGGTCTCAAGACTCTCGCCTGCGAAGCTGTATCGGTCCTGGATCTGTCAAGCACAGGGCTAAGGCCGCATCACCACGTGCGTGTGTATGGATCGCATTCTGACTCAACTGTCCAAGTGTCCTCTTCCTGTTCCCGCTACGCTACAGCACGCCAAGTCACTGCTGATGGAATCGCCGCCACGAAGGCTAAAACTGTTTCTTGGGGGTGCAGTCGTTGAAGGATCCGTCCAATCACATTCCTCCAAGAATGATTTGTGACGTGAACCATCGTCGCTTTCGGTGGAGGCACCTCAACAAATCTAGTAGCCGTTCGAGCTTCGCTGCAATGGCGAGTTGATTCCCGCACCAATGGCTTCACCGCACGCATTTACTGTCGACAGCGTTCAGCACATACACATTGCAATAGCACAATTTGCGCTGCACAAAGTAGCAGAACCGCCATAGAGGGCGCAGGGGGGATCTGCGTCGGAACACAGGTAAAGGAGACGCTCGCTGGCATCGCTGCTACATATACATGTTGCGATCTCTCGTCTGTCCAAGGAGACGGCGGCGGGCGGGGCTTGCCCACCGAATTACGACACCGAAAGAAGTGTCGCCCTCGATTGCGTGCGCTGGGGGCTAAAGGTGGATTAACTCAAAGTATGTGAGCGCTAGCGTGTGATGTGAGTGTCATCAATTGAGGCGTTACGGTAAAAGTCAAGTTCCCTGGGACGCTGAGATCGGCAAAGCTCGCAGATAAAGCGGCCGAAAAGGCTGTTGCGCTGGAAGCGCCGAGTTTGTGGGCGCGGAGGTTTGTTGACACAAAGGCCGAGAGAACAATCAACTGTTCACAGAGACTGTCGTCACCATGTGGCTGCGACTCCCCTACTTCCGCTGCTCATTGCGATCGGATAACGTAAGTGCTCTCGTTCCTTGAAAGCATAGCGCGGTCGAAGTGATTCGTGTCGTTTTAGAGGCTATCATCCGCCGAGTTCAACTAAAATGTTTGATCTACTCACACTGAGAGTGGCTGGAGACTTTGAACGCGCTCCCTTGACGACGAACGGAACTTTTGAAATTTGACAAGCGCATCCGCCACCTCTCGATGACGAACTCGAATTCGCTAGTGTGCGCCTTGGGACTCCTCGTTTGCCAGCGACGACGAGCTCTCCTCCCGTCTCGTGCCGCCCCAGCTGGAGTCTCCACGCAGCCCGTGTGTGGCTCAGAGGCGGCCGAATACCAGAGCCTTTGCGGTGCCGCTTGTCGTTCGTTTTACAGAGCCGGGAGGGCCCCTGCCAAAGCCGGTTCACTACGGTACTCTCGCTGGACGCTATCCGGTTGCAAACGCCAAGGTGGACACAAACGAAATTCCCATCGAGGGAGCGCCTTGCACCGTCTAATGATGGGAATATCTCGCTTCAAATGATGCTGTTGCTGCTGCACCGAAAGCACCAACGCGAAAGTGCCGCATTTTGCGCGCCGAATCCACCGCAAGAACTAAAAAACACATACAGAATTCTGCCCGAATAAGGAACGGGTGTATAACTGATAGCCTCACATATTTAATATTATTTTCCAGTCGATGTGGCGATAGGGGGATGTGCAAGGTACTGCAAGGTACAGACAACGACTTACAAAGCCGGCAGACACAAAAAGCCGGCAGACGAAGTCAAAGCTTAACATGAGCAAACCAGCCAATCAGATTCAATCAAATGACTTCATCTTTGTATACCATCTGGTTTTGTGTACTTTATATGCTTTCTTGTGTACTTTATGCAACACACCGTGTGTTTTATGACAGTTTTACAGATTTGACGGGAGGGAATTTATCGTTGTTTTTATATAGGAGGATGGCATTAAGCATGCCGGCTTTGTAAGTCGTTGTCTGTACTGAGGTGAAAAATCCAGTGCCAATCATCCACCCTCGTTTGAAAAATGGCGCGCATTTAGCAATCTTACTAGACTTCAAACGACATGTATCGTAGTGGTAGACTCGCACTTTTTCTTTTGCACCTCGCCCCACAAGCCCACCTCCTCCCCCACTCCACCCATGAAGTCCACACCGTCCAAGCGTCTCCGCCTCACTTGGTCTGAGAAAGTGGGCATCCTCGACAAGGTGAAGGGCTAGATAATCCCTACGAGGTCGACCAGTTGACAGCGCTGTTGTGGTACGAGGATGCCTGGTCAAAGGTTAGTGCTTCGACCATACGCCACTGTTGGAATCATTCCGGACTCGTAGGTAAAGCTGCTCTACAGTTCATTTTGAAATTACTAAATCAGTACATTGGAAAAGTATACTCAACTTAACATCAATTTATATATTCTGCGTCTTTATATATATCAGGCGTTTCTTACTCGGGCAGATTACTGTACCATGTAGAGGGCGTGGCCGCTATCGGAGACTTTCGTGTCCGAGGGTTTTGTCTCGTCAGGCGCGACAGCATAGCGTGGGCTGTACATCAGCCATCGCGTAGCACTCCCGCTTTCGATCACGTGGCCAAGGGTGGTATAACACTATAGCAGTGAGGTAGGGCGCATCCCTGCGGCTCGGCTCGATATAGACCTTGCTTGCCTTGAGTCCGAGCCCGAGCTAAATGAATGTAGCTCTGCGGCTTCAAGCTTGGGACAGATATACTCTCACATTACATGTAGTAGATTTAATCCTGCCATTGCAGCGTCCTCCTGCTTCAACATTTGGAGTCCAGCGCGGCGAGTCCGGGTCGCCAGTGTACCAACTTTGGACCATAAACAACCTTCTTTGGGACAATGGCAACCTAAAAAAGACGAGAACAACCAAAAGAGCTGGAAAGTGATCGTCAACAACCACTTTTTCGATCACTAGCAACCTGTCCTTTCTACTGCCCTTTCTCCAGGTTCCTGCGCTAAGCCGGGCGCCTGCGAATGGCCGCTACACAAACTACATGTACATGTACTTGAGCTCAGTATAGCTTTGCCTGGTTCAAATTCAAAATAACTCGCGCGCGTTAAAATGGTCCAGATGCTTCAGAATAACCCGCGCGAGTTAATTTGATTAAATTACTCGCGAGACATCATAAAGTGAGTTGTATTAATACATGTAGAATAGACTCCGGTTGCGCATGCGTATAGGCAGCTATTAGGAGTTGTTATAATATAATGTGGCGTCATGCGAGGTACGGAGCTGATATGAGGCCAATTATACTGTTTTTAAATTGAAATGGTACGTACTAGAGTATACTGTACTGTGAGTTTAGTAAAGGGTAATTATACGTGAGCATTTCGGAGTTCAACCCAAGCACGGTTGCCACAAAGCAATCCGTGTGAACAAATGCATACATTTAGTTTGTCTTAGGATGCCAGGCACCGCAATGTATCACAACATACCCAGATTGTCCCTTACATGTGAGTATATGCCGATTGAGTGAGTAAAACATTTTAGTAAGATTCGCACCAGTTCCTGCCTCTAAGCCACCGGATAACCGCTTCCCTCTGTTATCAGAGATGGTAGTGGTTGTGTATGGTTACGACACATTTTTTGATTTTATCTGTGTGGAGCATTTATACAGAACTTGCAGCTCTACTCAGAGATTCGATAATATATAGAGAGTAGTTCGGAAGGTATCACCTCGTATTCTAGCGCCTCGTGCTGAACCACCTAAGCGTCCGTTATACTACTCAGCTAGCGTGGATACCTTGCATGCTGAAGTATATAATGGGTCTTCTGGCATATTTCAAGTGGCAACGTATAACCCTCAAAAATACTCAGGGAAATTTATCAGGCTTAAGAATTTCAGCGAGCCAACCAGCATACTAAGTACTTAAGTACTTAAGTATTTTGTTTTGGAAATAAGGTGTATAGAGTTCACTTACACTAGTAACGAGTATCCATAGCCATAACGCTCGCTGCCTCGATGTTAGTGACAATCAGCACAATGGTCCGCATTGGGGTTTCAAACCACGAACCATTTCGCACTGCATACTTTTAAATAAAGGCGTTAGGACTCAACCAACCTCTCTATAACTACTATTCCTAGGCGCGTTGAGGTGCAACTACAACGTCTGAATTTGGAGCAATATGTATGTGTGCACTACGATGCGAAAATTCGCTGGGAATTGTAGCTATACAGTGACCGACGGGTAAATATTAAAGGCGCACACCCTTGCTGTGAGTGGCATTTGAGCTAACTGTAAGTCGTGTGACTTTCCAGTCAAAAACGCTTGCTCAAGTAGTATATCCTACCTCTTCAATACGAGCTTTCCACAAGAACTTCACTAAAACAGACTTGTTAGCACCCTCATGAACGTTATTGCTCGTCGTGCAGTTACATCGTAGCCGACGTTATAGATCAAATTTGGAATTTGAATTTGTTGGGCGTTAGACGGCTATCTACCACTACCATTACGATGTACTGGTGTAGCCTCACCAACAGTCCACATGCCTCGAGGACGCGAGTCTGCGGTAGTGGTCCACGAAATTATAGTCCACAATCTAGCTCGCTAAGAACGATGTCTGTTTGGTTCATTGCTATTTACTTGTGCAGTTAGTTGACTATACCCGATGTCCCTCGTTCTTATTCGATTCCAACACTCTCTGGGGTAATGAGCATTGTTGGTACCATTCTT
This sequence comes from Phytophthora sojae, assembly GCF_000149755.1. Taxonomy (NCBI): domain Eukaryota; phylum Oomycota; class Peronosporomycetes; order Peronosporales; family Peronosporaceae; genus Phytophthora; species Phytophthora sojae. The sequence goes on from NW_009258116.1 coordinate 3,571,026, forward strand.
GCAAGTTTTTACAGGATTGAATGTTGACGGTATTTTACCCAGTCACACAGCTTCGTTGAAATATCTAAGCCCATTTTCTCACTTCACCAACCTGATCGTTTAGCAACTTTCGAGATTGACGCATGTAGCTGTTATGAATCAAACTAACTCGAGCAGTTTTGAATCCACTGCTCATATTAACTCGCGCGAGTTGTTTTGAATCCACTACTTCATATTAACTCGCGCGAGTTATTTTGAATCCACTACTTCGTATTAACTCGCGCGAGTTGTTTTGAATCCACGACTTCATATTAACTCGCGCGAGTTATTTTGAAGTAGACATTAATCATTCTTAGAGGTCAATAGGCATGTCGGCACGTGGTTGGCACCGTCCTGTTCGCGGCTCAGCTCGCCGCCACCTATAGACAATGCCTGCGTCCTTTTGGGATACAGCATTGGTTTTGGTGTTGGTGGACCGTGATACGTAACCACTTTTAAGTACAGAACCGAGTAGTACAGGATCGGTTCTGTACACAAAAGTGGTTGCTGGTGCCCGTTTGGTGTGGTTGCTGGTGCCCGTTTGGTGTGGTTGCTGTTGTACAAATCGCAGGTTGTTATCGTCCTTTACTCCAGCGCGGCGTCTCCGGTTGTCCACAAGGCCTGGCTTTGAGGCACGAGACTGTCCTCTGGAGCTTCGCTAGTCACGCTCGAGGTCGCCGCTGCAAGCCCCCAACATGAAGCCGGGGCGTGTACGTACGTGCCTGCCAGCAGGTGGCCGGCGCCGCGGTCCTATCCTGCGCTTGCTCCCAGCGCCGCCGGTCCTTTCCGTCCCACGATGGAGGATCGGGGGCGTTCGTCCGACCGTCTGCTACCCAGCAGGTTGCAGTCAGCCGGCCAGCAGGCCCCAATGCACTGCTTCCGATGCCAGCGACCGGCACCGGGCGGCAGGTGCAGCGGCTCCGGCTCGTCCAGCATTGCAGGCCCAGCCAAGCGCGGCGGGGTCCCACCACTATAGCAGCGAGCTTTGCTTGACTCAATACGACGTGACCCAGCCACACACCCGCTTTCCTCCAGGACAGCCACTTTGCAACAGCCGCGTTCGAGTGGGACGGGCCAGCGCCGGGTCTCGCGGCAGCGGCAGCAGCAACAGCAGCGAGCGGGGACCCCATTCGCGTTTCGCGAGCGTCGTCGTACAATACAATTGGCGGCATCAGCAAATCGCGTCACGATTGTGCGGCTTCTCCTTAACCCCGCGAGCCCGAGAAACTCCACTGCCGAGCGCCAACGCCAGAAGGGGAAAGGAAGGCAAGACCACAAAAACGAGGAGTTAATCCTGGACCTTTTCGTGCTTGGGGTGTTCTGGTGTGTCTACATTACACTACAGTATCGCCTGATACTGCCGAATTTGAGCCAGCAGCAGCCACCGCTGCACGAGTGAGCTCCCCCCCTTGCCCACTTGAGTCTCAGTCGCGAATTCATCCATTACTGCTCACTCAGCGCGCGCCGCGACCAGCAACCCAACTCAATAACTCGGTGGACGACCGTCTCGGCCAACGCGGCGTATCCAACGCGGCGTATCCCCCCCAACTGCTAGGCTGCAACAAGAACCTCGTCAAGCTACGAACGCCCCCAGGGTTTTATATGATTTGTGAAGCGCGAGCACCAGTCTTTGAGCCAACCTTCAAGAATTCGAGAATGCAGCCAAGTGGTGGGCCCCAGCAGCAGCACTACGACTACGAATACAGCGCCCAGTACAGCCAGCAGCAGCAGCAGCAGCCCGAGCGCCCCGCCATCCCGAGCATGCGGCCGACGCTCGAAGCCCCCGCCTACTACCACCCGTCGCCGCTGCCGCAGCAGTTCACGCCGCAGCAGACGTACTACCAGCCGAGCCGCACGCCAGTCGCCATCTCCCAGTTCCCGTACGCCGAGTCCCCGCCCGAGCACAAGCCCATCGCGGCCTACCAGCAGCAACAGCAGCACTCAGACTACCGCATTCAGGCCGCCCACGAGACTCGTTCCGAGCCCGTCATGCCCATGGAGCGCATGTGCGATGTCTGTCAGTATCCCGACCCTGTCCTCGTAGCCCCTAACTGTAATCACACCTTCCACTCGCGCTGCGTTCACGTGTGGCCGCTGGACGCCTGCCCGGCCTGCGCGGCGCCCATGGACCAGGTAGCCATCTTGCCGAGTGTCAACATGATGGTCCGACCCGAGCCCCGCAGCGGCAAATGGACGCGGCCCGAGGAGAAATTTATCGACGGGATCCTGTGCGAGTTCGACCGCCAGGCCCTGCCCCTGGCTCACGGCACGCCGATCCGCCTGGTGCTCGCTAAGATGCTCAACTGCTCGACCATGAGGCTCTCCAAGAAGTTCCAGAAAAACGCGCTCGGCAAGCGGACATTCCGCGTGACCAAGCCCGGCAAGGGGGAGAAGGCACTGCAGTTCGATCAGATGGACCACGCGCGCAGGCAGCGCGAGCTGTCGCAGCTGGAGCAGGTCTTCCGACAGGAGCTCGTGGACCAGTTCCGACGCGAGAACAACACGGACGAAGGCGCGCTCGTCGAAACGCAGAACCTGCGCCTAGCAGTGCAGCAGTTCTGGGTGAGCAACTTTCTGAAGTTCGCGGTGCTCATTGGGCAGCCCGTGATGGGGCTCGACGTCTCAGACGCCAAGAAGCGCAAGCGCGCGATGCAGCTACTGCGCAACGGACAGTTCGACGAGCTGCTGGCGTGGAACCACCACCCGTCGCCGGCCAACACGGCCAGCGTGACTCCGATGCCGCCCAGCACTGCGGTCTCGTCCTGGAGCGCTGGCGCTGCGGTGTACTCGTCCTCCGTGTTGGGGCAAAACCAGCACGACAATGGACCGTCTATTCCAGCTTTACTGCAGCAGGTCCAACCGGAGCAGGCATTGCGTCCTGTCAAGAAGATGCGCACGCCCGAGGCGAACGTGGAGGTCAGTCGCTTTGGATTGCACCCGATGGACCAATCTCAGTACCCACAATACGGACGCCTCTCGCCGCCAGCGTCATCAGGTCCCGGATTCGATTACAGCCAGCAGCAGCAGCAACAATATCAGCCCGAGCCGTTCGTGCGTCCTTCGAGCCTGTCGCCGTTCTCGGACGTCAGGTCGGACAAGAGCATGGGATTCGCCAACGTGTTGCAACATCAGCAGCAGCAGCAGCAGCAACAACAACAACAGCAAATGCTGCCAGGTCTCACCTCCCACGACGAGCAGAGGGGTGGATTTACCCCGTCAGCCTATCCACGAGCCGGAGATGCTTATCACGGCAGCAGCACGGCCCAGGCGGCGCCGTGGGATGATTTGTTGGAGAACATGTCTGCTTCCGAGGCAAATGCTAGCGCCGGCTCGCAGGTCGCGGCCACCAGCCAAGCTCAGAGCGGCGACTCGAATATGCAGAACTGGTCAAACATGCACATCATGTGAAGAAGCCCCTACGTGCAGCGACCGAAAGTTTTTGGTGAGTGTTAGTGAGCGACGCGAAAGAAAGCGCCGTGGTAGTTAGTTGTGGTATGTGTACGTACTGTAACGTGTTTTCAAAGACTAAAATGACAGTCATAATAAAAGTGGAAATGTGAGGTTTCATTCCAAAACCTGCTTTCATCCATTGCTCGCTCCAAAGTCCCCCCGCGTTCATCCGTTCGTCATTCGACTTGAGGTGCACCTCCTGGAATTCTTGAGTCTCGCGCGAGCGTAGAGAAAAACTCAAAGCAGTAAGATGGAAGATGTCAGAGGTGAGAGCATCAAAGGCAACTTTCATCAAAAATCATCATCAAAAATCTGGTACAATGGTACAGCGTACCAGATAGATATTAGGGTTTCTAATTTAGAACAACTACCGGTATAATTCTGAATGTTTCATTTCTAAAGCGATTCATTTGACGTCCGCACAATGTTGAGGCGTGGAGGAGCTCCGCTGCTGCGCGGGCGCTCGACGCGCGCCATGTCGCTGCTGGGCTCGATCTTCGGCATCGGCGAGTTCGAGGGCGCGCGCAACACGGCGCTGAGCCGCAGCACGAGCAAGCAGCAGGCGTACGACCTGGCGCTGCTGGACGTGAGTGCCTCCTGCAAATGACGCCGTTTCTAAAGTTTCTAATTGATCTCGTGCGCGTGCGGCAGTACGTGAGCATGAACTCGCACCCCAAGTTTATGCTGCAGCAGGTGATCGCGGACGACGCGCCGTTTCTAATGGGCCACGTGCTGGTGGGCGCCAGCCAGTGCCTCGCCCCGCTGATGCATCAGGACGCTCTGGACGCGGCTTCCAGACTGCAAGTGGCTACGAAACTGGCCCAGGAAGGTGGGTTGTAGGCTAGGCTAGGCCTCATGGAGCGTTAGAAATACGGACAAGAGGCTCATAGTGAGCTGCGTAATTGTGCTGTGATGCAGGAGAGACCACGACAAGCGAGAAGATGCACGTGCTGGCGCTGGACGCGATGGTGCACGGCCGTCACCACGAAGCTGCGTGGGTGTACGAGACCATCCTGCAGCAGGACCATTCGGACCTTCTGGCGCTGCGTTGCTGCTATGATATCTACCGGTTTCTAGGGTGAGAGCTTGGAGGGTTGGTCGTGGGGGATAGTGGAGGTGGTTTTTGTTGACTTGGATTTTGTTGGGGTCGCATGCTGCAGAGACCACAAGAACATGCTGGCTACGGTGACGCGCCGTCTGCCGTCGTGGTCTCCGAACGACACTGGGTACAGCCACTTGCTGGGCATGCAAGCGTACGGAATGCAAGCTGCGGGACGACTGGATGCTGCGGAAGCTCTGGCGGAGAAGACGCTGTCAATGAACGGCAATGATCGTTGGGCATGTAAGGTGCTGTGGTGTTAGCCTAAGTTCACTAGAATTGTGCTGATACTTTCTTTACCTTTACTTTTTATAGTGCACACTATGCTGCACGTCCTGGAAGCGCGCGGTAATGCCAACCATGGAGCAAGCTACGCGAACCAGTTTAAGGCGGGTTTTGACAATGGCGGTCCGCTGGAGCGCCATTTGTACTTCCAGTGGGCGCTGTACATGCTGGATCTTGGTCACTACGATCGCATCGACAAGATGCTGGAAGTCAACATTATCCCGTACCAACCGGACGGCGCTCCTCATGCGGTGCCTACACTCTGCGATGCTACTCAACTGTATTGGAGAATGCGCTTTGCCGGCCATGACACAGCGGAGTTGGGCGAGCAACTTTTCCAGAATTGGTCTGCCATCTCACCGTCCCCGAGTGAAAATGACACCGTGAAAGCACGTCTTCACCCTCTCGCAAGAGTGCTCCAATACGTACGTACTCCAAACTATGGGTGTTGGATATAGGTTTTGATCTAAGAATTACCTCTTGTTTGAGCAGAGCATTTTGTCAGGCGTTCCTTCTGGGGCCACTCCTCCAGTTGAACCGCTTGATGCGGAGCCTGCTGTCGATACTGCCCGCTTGGAGGCTCAGCTGGGCCTTACCCCGTTCCAGTTCAGCTACCCTGCTTTTCCTGGTCCGTTGCCGGACATAGTTGAATTTGCTGAGCAATGCTAATTATCACTCTTCTGGCTATGGTATACAGGTGAATTGGAAGAGGTATACCAAAGCGTGTGCCGAGGATTTCAAGCCTACTCAGAGGTATCGTATATGCCGCCCGCGTTCTCTCTGCTGGCAACGATAGGAATTTATCATGTGGTGACGAATTTGTTTTGCAAATATGTAGGCGCGTTTCAAAGATGCAACTCAAGCGCTGCTGCCGGTGCGAGGAAAGCTTGGTCTTCTTGGCGGCACTGACGTGGACCAAGACGTGGTGGAGCAACTGCTTATCGAGTGGTACGGATCGTCCTAAAGGCTACGATATAAGTCGTCCTGCTTGCTAACACCTCACTCGCTGATGCTGTATAGTGCTAGTAAATGTAATGATCTGCGACTGGCGAAGCTCCTTCTCAACGAACGGTACGTTCATTTGAGGCCCAGTTGTTGCTTTCATGCCATGGCGTCTAACTCCTCAATTGCTGCATTTCCAGTCTGAGTGCGAGACCACAAAGTGCGCAGTGCTGGAACACCTTCTCGCGCGTGTCGGCGGCGATGGGAGATGCGTCCGCCGTTCGCGACGCACAGGGTATGAGCTACGTACTGGGGTTGGGCCAAGGCGGCAACCAAACCTACTAGGCGGTATCGCTCTAATCTTCCAAGTTTTGGTGATCAGGCTACGAGTGTCTTTACGTTTACAAGACCTCTACCTCCTCCTGCCCATATAGAGACTGCATCCTTCGGATAATACACTTGCTTCTTAGAGCTACCTAGCCTTGCAAGTTGCAACTTGCACACTATGTAGCCATCCGTGTCAATTGGTACCAGTTAAACGGTACATGGATACAATATTCACGGTTTCCCTAAAAACGCGGGAAAACTTTTTACAGTCATGGCGTCCAAGCGGATTTTACGCGCGTGCAAGTTGCAGGGCTTGTCGCTGCATGCCGACGCGCTGCGGCGACTTACTGAAGAGCTCAATAAGTGCGTATGCGTCTTGCACTCCAATTCATCTAATTCGCACTTCCCAACACCCACTAGAAGCGTCAAAATACCACGTCAAAGCCAGCGACCCCACCTACGCACTCTCTCTAACGCCATGCCCCATATCTTCCGTTTTACTTCGCAGTGAGGCTTCGCTCCAGCTGGAAGATGTTCTCTACGCCATCAAGAACAACATTGACCGCAGCAAGAGTGCGTCTACGCTCTTAAAATCAGTAAAAGCAATCGCATAGGACTAATTATTGATTTTTATTATTATTCTCAGTGACGACGTCCGTGGTGACGCTGGAGGCGTTGGAGAGCGCGTTGGACACGCTGCTGGCTGTCTCCGCTGAGAACGACTACGAGCAGATCCAAGTGTTCGGCGCCTTCGACACGCCGAGGCTGCACTTCAACACGCACAACAATTCCTACGAGCTGAAGGCGGACGCCCACCGGCGTCTTCATGCCGGCCCGGAGTCCAGGATTCAGCTGCTGAGGAACCGATTCATGTCGGTGGACCTCCGTGTCAAGCGCAATCGACTCTTCGCGCCGCCCTCGGTTGCTGTGGCGAACACCACGGAGTACATGGAGGTGGGCCGGTTGAATTAACCCTGGAGCTGGATAAACTTTGGGAGGTGGACTCACATGGTTGTTGTGATGCTTACGATACTGTAGTTGTCGAGGATCGAGTCGCTGTTGGGTGTGAGCGGAGTGCGCCGCGTGATTGGCATGCTGGGCCAGGACGAGCGCAAGCGGTTTTACCTGGAAGACTTCACCTCGCGAATCATTGTGGACCTTACGAATGCCGCGTACACCGATGGACTCTTCACGATCAACTGTGTAGTTTTGGTGGAAGGTGAAGTCATCGACGACGTGCTCCACGTTCAGGTAAGAGCTGTGTTGATAGTGGTTATTTCAGGTTTTTTGTTTTGCTGATATTTGAATGTGGTCTTGCTGGGCTAGTCTATGGGTTTCCCGCCCCCAGAGACGAAGGAGGCGTCCTTGGAAGTTCTCGGTGGTATCGATCCGCTTGGTGTGGAGGTGTCTGCCCAACAACGCGAACAGATTCGAGAGTTAGAAGCCAGCGACCATCACGCCACGTTCATCGTGCTGTCGGCCGTTTATTTGGATGATCCTCAGGTCATGAGCAAGCTGGACGAACTGTTTCAGGGTCTCGAAAGTGTTCAGCCGACGCTCTTCATCCTCATGGGCGATTTCATGTCAACTTCTATCGGAGGAGGTGCCGGGTCCAACTCGCTTCAAGACCTGCGCGAGTACTTGGAGGAACTGGGAAACCTCATCTTGAAGTACCCTGGGATCGCCGAGAACTCGCGGTTCGTATTAGTTCCAGGGCCGAACGACCCCGGTTCATCTCGTGCCTTCCCGCGCCACCCGGTAAGTGCAGCACGGCATTTGTTATGCTACCTTAAAGCTAAACCTTATGTTGTATCCACAGCTTCCCGATCTGTGTACACGTGAGCTCATTCGAAAAGTGCCAAACGTCACGTGCAGCACCAACCCATGCCGAATCCGCTACTACACACAAGACATCGTGATCTTCCGTGACGACCTCCAGCAGAAAATGCAGCGGCATGCCATTCTTACTCCAATGCCGAGCGAGCAGGAGGAAGCCGTCATGGACGAAAGCGGCGAGCCAGCGCAGTCGGTCTCTCAAACCGACATCTCCAAGCATGTACGACGCAGTGTTTTTGCCTGGTTGAGAGTGGTCGATCGTTGACATTTGTTGCTGACTCCTGTGCTTTACGAACTTTTAGTTGGCCAAGACGCTCATCGACCAAGCGCACTTGTGCCCGCTGCCGCTGATGGCGAATCCCATCAACTGGGACTTCGACTCCTCGCTGCAGCTCTTCCCGGTCCCTGACGTGCTGATCCTCGGCGACTCGACCGAGCAGTACCAGCTCGGCTACTCGTCCGTCGGCGTCTTCCACCCAGGCCCGTTCCACGCAGACTTCTCCTTTGTGTTCTACCGCCCAAGCACCAACACTACCGAGTTCAGCCGTGTTGAATAAGCCACCCCCACCTTACAAAGCTAACAATCCTAACCAGATTAGTTCGTGAGCAACTCGAATAACACTCTGCCAGCCGCTCGATGGACATCTCGAGGACACCTTTTCAAGCTGGTCCGGATACTAAATCTTAGTCGCCGTTTTAGTAGCGTATGTGACATGCTCCACTTACAAACATCAAGTGCCAACTGACTCTCCCTACATTTTGTCCGAACTTTTATTCACTACGGTTAGGGCTAGAGAGCATTACTGTTTCCATCATTCGCCGTCACAGCGCAATTGAGACCTCGCCGCTCAATACTCCAGGATGCGGCGGCGCCACCATCGGCAGTTCGGGCTGCCGAACGCCAACCAGATCCTGCTGTGCATGGTCGTCTGCGCGCTGCTGTTCTTCGCGCTGCTGCGCCGCCATTGGCTGCAGTTCGCGGACGACCCGGACGTGCACGCGTCGCTCAAGAGCGTCTACGTGGTGGGCGAGGGGTCCACGGACTCCAAGTCGTGGCAGCAGTTCTGCGCCGACGACTCGTTCAAGATGAACATGTAGGGGCATAAAGCTGAGCAGGTCAAAGGAAGGGGGTTCATTCGTTCGTCACTAAAAGGGGTGCATGTGACTTGCTTGGTGTTTATAGCCCCGGGACGAATCGGACCGTGACGGTCGTGGACTTGCAGGACGGCGCCGTCTTGTGCCACAAACGCTCGGGGGCGTTCGTGCCCACGGTGATGACGTGGATCCTGGCGGTGGGGCTCAGTTGCGCGCTGCTGAGCACGCTCATGGCGGTGTATCTGCAGCTGGGCAATCCAACGAGGGAGGTCGTCTTCTGGGTCGGGATGCTGCCCGGCATTTTGCTGTTCGGCACTGGTAAGGCGTCGACAGCAGTGAAATCAAATACCATGTAAATCGGGGAGTTTGTTTTACTTACGATATTGAGGACTGTTGTTGCGTGCAGCGGTGTTGGGGACGACGGCGTTGTTCGTTTGGCAGAGGTTTTATCTGCGGTTTGACAACGGAGACTGCTTCAGTATCACGGTGGCAGCCACAGTTATCGCGTACGCGTCGGCGATCTCCATGGTGGTGCGGTGGCGTTGGGTGAGTCTTGTCATTTGGCCTGTTGAAGTGGTTCTAGTTGCTCGTGCCTTACGTTTGCATTTTGCTGCATGGAACTCGATAGCCGGGCATTTGTGCTGTGCCAAACGAGCAACAAGCGTTAGGATCTCGGTCGTACGGCGACCAGCTGCCACCTCGCCGAAGACGTCGACGAGGCTCCGCAACGACCGCTCCAACGGTGACTGGCACGCCGGCAAACGATCTCGAGTCCGCTGCCGTGCCCTTGACCCGCTGAAGTTGCTGTGACGCCATACCTACAGCTTTCAAGGCGAAGATGAAGCAGAGTTGTTCGCCTAGATTGTCAACATGAGAGCGTGCTTATTTATCGATGAAATGGACGTACGATTATCCCGTGAAGTATACCAGGTACTAGTCTAAGCAGGCTGGGTGCCTTTTGTCCATGCTCTAGGTACATGCTTGTAAATGGTAGTGCCTCCTTAGTCGCTCTCGTCGCCGCTGTCAGCCTTGAGCTTGCTCAGCACACGACGAGCGTACTCGCCAATTATCTTGGCATCCGCAGCGCCGCTGCGCAGATACTCCGCCTGCGTCTCCGGTCGCGAGTGCACCTCCAGCAGGTACAGCAGTGTCCGTTCAGCCGGCAGCTTCACCGCCATGTTGTTGCTCTTGATCAGCTGGAAGACAGCAGGCACAAGAGTCGTCAAGTGGCCACGAGTCTGCTCCGGCGAGCGCTTCGCAGCCGACTTGACCACGCGCAGTGCCCCACGGATCACGTCCTTGTTCTTGTGGGTTACGCCTTCCACCAACACAGGCGCCATGCTGGCAAAGTCCTCAACGTGCTCCTGGCGCTTCACCACAGCACCGATAGCCTTGAACGCGTGGTTACGGACAGCAGTCTGCTCATCCTGCGCCAACGCCAGAAGTGTCGTGGTCAACGGAGCCGTCACGTCGGCACTCAGCAGCGCCGACTGCTTGTGCAGCACCAACGCGGTGAACACCGCCGCACTCTGGCGACGCGGCCACGGCAGCGCCTGCAGGTCGTCCACCGCTACAGTGGCCAAACTGTATTCGAGTAGCTGCTTCTGCGCTGCCTCCAAGTCGCCGGCGCCCGCAGTGGACGCCACGCACGACGCAAGGCACTTGCTAGCACCATCGCGCAGCGCGTCTTCGCTGGACTCGAGCATTTCCTCGAGAGCACTCTCCAGGGTGCTGCGGCCAGCTGCCGACAGCTTGTCGCCGACGCGCTCCACCACAGAAGCAACAGCCTCGAGGTTGGCCTCACGAACACCGCCAGTGGTGGTGCGCAGGCGCTCCGTCAGCTCCGCAAGAAGGGGCTCCACGCGCGGGCTAAGCGTGACGAGCAGGCTCAGTGCCGAGGCACCACGTGCGCGGACGTCGACGGCCGTGTCGTTCAGAGCCTTAACGAACGTAGTCTGCAGCTGGGGCAGGAACGGCTTGAGCGCCACACCGCCCTTGGTCAGAATGGTCTCCAGCGTCTGCAGAATAGCAGCCTTCACGTGGCCCGGGAAACGATCACCAGCAATACGAATAAGCGGGCCAGTGAGCTTGATCAGGTACGGGCGGAGAGCGGCAGCACTGCTCAACTCCACCAGCTCGCCAAGACCAGCGGCCGCGCTCTGACGAAGCTCCGGCGATCCGTTCATCAGAGCCCACTGGTAGCTTGGCAAGAACGGCTCTAGACCCTTCGGGATGCAGAGACCGGGCAGCAGGTACTCACCATCGCCCACACCACCCTTGCGGTGACGCGCATCGCTGACCATCGAGTTGATAGACTGGCGAATGAAGTCCAAGTGCTGCGCAAACTGCTCCGGCTTCGTGGTCACGTTCATGCCCTTGAGAGCCGCAGAAGCCGCGCGCACCACAGCATCGGTCTGGTCGTTCAGGTGCAGCACAATCTGCTTGAGAAACAGCGGAGCCTGGTCGTCGTACGGCACCGCGGCACGTGAGCAGAACTCGCCCACAAGCTCGAAAGCGAGCGCACGATCCACAGCATTCTCACTTTCACAGTACTTGCAAAGCTCGATGGCCAACCAGTGCACGCCCGGAGCCTCCACAGCCAGCACAACATTGCGCAACGCGTGCTTGATCTCCTCGGCCAGCTCGGTCTTCGCGTTCGCTTCGTCCAACAGCTTCACATACTGCGCGAAGAACGTCGCGAAGATCCTTTCCACCTGGAAGTGGATAACGGCACCGGTAGCCTGTGCCACGCGTGACACAGCACGCGCCGCCGACGCAGTCACCGGCGTCACCAACAGACGCGGGATTAGATACGGGAGCACCTCACGCGACTTGACACGCAAAATCTCCTGCAGTCCAAGAAGCGCACGCTCCTGCTCCTCAACCGACGGAGAAGAGTGGATACGCTGCAGAACCATGGGCACAGTCTCGTCGATAGCGCGGTAGCCGATGCCCTTGTGCAGAACGTCGAAAGCTTGAGCAGCGGACGCGCGAACCTCGGGCAGCTCGTCGCAGACGCCATCCAGAACAGCATCAACGAGCGTGTCCACGTAGTCCTCAATCTGCTTCTTGGTGCAACAGTCAATGACTTCTGCCAGACCAATGCAAGCACCCTGTCGACGACCCGTGGGAAGCGAGGGCGACAAGCCAGCACGGAGAATGGGCACCACCTCGGGGAGCACGTGCTCACCAAGCTTGCGCACAATTTCACCCAGCGTACGGCCTGCCATGGTTTGCTTCTCCATGTTGTCACCCGACAGCGCCGACACGATCGCGTTCATCAGAGCCTCCAGAATCTGGCGCAGCGTCTTGGGCGTGTTAGCCACGACACTCTTCCAGACCTGCAGGGCGCTCTGGCGCACCACAGCCGAGGTATCCGACCGGATCATGTACAGCGACGCCAAGATAGCGTTGCGGCGCTGGATACCCAGCAACTTGATGATAGCACGGTCGCCCGCAGCGCTGCCAGACGTCTCGTCGTCGTCGTCTTCGTTATCTTCGTTAACGACGGCAACAGCGCGCGTGCCACTGATACGGTACATGAGATCACCCAGAAGCATGACCGAACTCTGGCGGATACGCCAGCTATCGTCAAACAGACCAGCCTCCAGACTCGGTAGCAGGTCGCGCGTGTGCGAAAGCGCGTGAGCGTTGACCACAACGTGACCCGAGTGCATGGCAACGTCGCGCACAGACTCGGCTTCGTCACTGAGACCTGCCACAACAATAGGCAGAGCTTCGCGAAGGAACATTGAGAACTGCTTGCCGAGGGCCGGTGGCAAGAACGCCATAACCCAAAGCACACCCTCACGTACCGAGTACTTCGGATGACGGGCCAGCGGCAGGATATCCTCGCGCATGACACGCTCAACGCGCTCAATGCCAAGTGCCACCATGACCTCACACAGACCTTGCGCGGCACCCGAACGCTCCACAGGGCCAACTTCGTCGTCCTTCATGGCCTCAAGCAGCCACGTCAGCATATCAGCGAAGTGGCGCTCGCCAAGACCCTTCACCAGCTTGCCCAGAGCCTTAGCAGCAACGGCACGCACTTCCGGAATCGGGTCCATGAGCTGGGTCTTGAGACTGGGAAGCACCGTCTCCATGTAAGGCACCAGGTCCTTGGCATCGTTGATCATGGAGCACATGCTACCAACAATAAGAGCGGCCTTCTTCTTGGCATCACCAGCACGGTCCTTCAGACCACGGGTAATGATGGGCATCACAAGCGCCAGCGACGGCGCATCGATCGAGTGCTGGAAAGACGTCGACTGCAGCTGCTGCAGTGCTTCAGCCGTGTAGCGGTTCGGGTCCTCAAGAGCATCAAGCAGCACCTTGGAGATCGTGGCGATTTCCGGGTTACGCACCACAGAGCCCACATCACGCAGAGCGTTCTTGCCGGCATCGCGAACCTTGGGGTGGGAGTCCGTAAGCGCAGTCATCAGCTTAGGCACGACCTGCGGCAGACAGGAGCCGAGCTGACGGGGGGCACAGTACGCCATCGAGCCCAGAATTTGAATACCCGACTGCTTCGTACGCCATGCGCTTTCCTCGAGCGCACCCAACAGCGAAGGCAGCACCAGCTTAACACCATGCGCCGACAGGTTAGCCATAATACCCTTGGCGGTGTGGCTAGCCGCCTCGCGAACCTGCGGGCTAGCGTCGGCCGAGCACTTCAGCATAACTGGCAGAATCACGATAATGTAAGGCTCGAAGAGCAGTCCAAGGCGCTGGCTCAGACATTCGAACACAAGCATAGCACCCTGACGAGCATTGACACCGCCCGTCTTCATTGACTCCTCGAGGCGCGGGATAATGTTGTGGAGCTTCAGCGCCGAGATACCGAGTCCCTTGACCACAGCCGACACACCGTAAGCCGCACCCATGCGTTCACCGAAAGTCTCGCCTTCAGTCACACGCTTCAACAGGTCGTCCAGAATATTCGTGCTGCGATCCTTGACCGCGCCCATGAGCGGCGACAAGCACGTGGCGACCGAGCGCTGCACGGACTCAGACGGAATGCTCAGCGCTTCAATCAGCGAATCCACAATGGAAGACACCTTCGGGTCCGTCGGAGCCATATGCTTGGCCAGCGAACCCAGGCACACCACGACACCCTCACGCTGGTGATCGTATATTGACAGAGCCTGCTTCCGCTGCGCCAGCATCTCCTCTTCTTGCGCAGCCAGGTGCGTGCCAACCTTAGCCTTCTTGCCCGTGCTTACTGCAGAAGCGGCAGGGGGGGCGGTGGTCTCGAGGAATCGCTCAAACATCTCAAGCAGCGGCGTCGTGTTCGCACCGCCACCCAACGAAGCCACGGCCACCACACCAGTCTTGCGCATCTGAGAACGCACCTTCGCGTTCGGGTCACCCAAACCGTGTTCCATGACGAACGTCAGCAACGCCATGGTGTTAGCACTGGTCATCGCCTCGGGGCCTGCAACCTCCGCCGCCTTCTCCAGGCACAGAGCGACACCCAAACGAGGGCACATAGTGCGAACATCTTCATCCAATTCAGCGGCCTGCGCACCGGGGCGGCGAACAGTAGGGATGCCAAATTCATCCTTGCGCTCCATCGGCTTCGGCTGGCTGCTCAGGAACTGAGTCTTGAGGTTGTTCAGCAGAGGAGTCACCGACTTGGGGAACTGACGCATACCATCGGCAAGCGCAAGCGAAGCGCTCTCACGCACGCTAGCATGCGTGTGGTTCAGCAGCACAAGCAACGGGCCCGCGAAGAGTGCGGTGACCTTGGCACCCGTGGCATCCCACACCTGCTTGGCAAGCGCACGGTTCTTTTCGTCCGAGTCGAAGCAGCAGCAATACAGACGGCTGATAAGCAGCGAGCTAGGCTTGGCGTTGCGGAACTCCTCGCCGCCATCGTCGCTCTGGACGACATTAAGAAGTGCAGACAGAACCTCTCCACGAGCGCTGGCCTCCTCAGATAGCAGACCATCGTCACCAAGCAGAGGAGCCCACTCCGTCGCAGTCAGCTCGGGGCCCATGCACAGAGAAGCCAGAAGCTTGCCCGGCGCCAGATCCGAGTTGGAAATTGGCAACGCACTGCCCGTTGCCTGCTGGGACAGAAGCAGCAGAGTCAGTTGCAGCATGTCGCGGCGGAGCAGTCGTTGCGCCGCCACATCTCCAACCTCTTCCTCCTCTTCGTCCGGGATCATACGCGCGTGGACCGCAAAAAGAGGCAGAGCCCAACGACGCAGGTCCGGGGCAAACCGGAGCAGGTCACGCAGCACTGGGAAGAGCAAGTGAAGCGTCGGAGGAGGAATCAGGTTGCACGGTGCATCCGCGTCGAAGTCGGTCTCACTTTCGAACTGGAAACCAAACACGTACTCCATAAACTCGGCCAGCAGACGCAGGAACAGCGACTCAACTCCGGCAATGTGAGCGGCCTTAGCCTTGTCGGAAGTGAGTTGGTTCAGCTCCAGAGCGACGCGCAGAGCGCTGGCAACATCTTGGTAGTTCGTGCGAAGCAATTGCGGGCAAATAGTCTTAGCCAGGGCGAACAACGCGCTGGAGGCCTCGGACTTGAACAGTGGGCACGTGAACAGCACGCGGGCCGAACGAAGTAGGTACGGCAGCGTGGGGTGCAGCTCATCCGGTCGAGTGACTGCCAACATGTTAACGGCTTCCAGCACAGCAGACACAACGCGGTGCGTCTCCTGAACCTTAAGGCGAACCTGTTGCTGCTGCTCAAGCAAAGCCTTCTGTTCGCCCGTGTATTCCTTCTTCTGAGCTCCCTGCTCCGCCCGCTTCTTGCGCTCAAGTTCCTCGCGCAGCTCCTGCTCCCACTGCTCGTCATCATTGCCCCGACGGCCTCCACGCTTGGTGCGGCTGCTAGAGCTATCCTCCTCCTCACCCTCCTTCTTGGGCTCGTACAGCTCATCAAAGGGGGTCTGGCAGACAAGGACATCCTCTTCAGTAAGTGCATCGATTTGTTCGTCATCAAGGCGCTTAGCCAGCAGCTCCTCGATAATATCGTGCAGTGCAAGATCCTCTCCCTCGCCGTTACCAGCGAACTCCAGCAACGTTGCCAGCGTCCGCTGGGCAGCCAAACGCTGCAACAGACTCGTAGAGTACAGCTTACCCGTTGAAGGGTTCGCCAAGAGCTCGACGATGGCGGTCTTCACGTCCTCGTGCTCTTCGATGAAGTTGTCAACGCGACCAGCATCGCTGGGGGCTTCATCATCTTCATCCTCCTCCTCGTCCTTGGCAGGAGCGGAGGCGGGCGACAAGAATCGTCGGCGAACAGATTGCCACTCGCGAGCGAATGCATCGGCTTTCTTGCCTGCAACGAGGAGCGGGTGGTGCGCCAGGAAGAGGACGGGGGCAAACACCTGCGCCTTCGTCTCATCGGCCTCGCTAATAGCAGTAGGAATCAGCACGCGCAGCGCACGACGAAGCACGCCTGCAGGGGGGACACTGGCCTCTTCTTCCGTAGTGAGAGCGTCGAGCTTCTTCTCGAAGGCATTCACGAGACCAGGGCAGTGCTCGAGGGACGACAGGTAAATGGTCTCCACAGCACGCTCGGCACTCTGGCGCACCGTAAGGCTAGACGAGCACAGCAACTCCACCAAGAGCGAGTAAGCCTCGCTGGCATCCGACTGCTGCGATGCTAAGACCCACACGATGGCGCGAGAAAGCGCAGCAAGTGCAGAGACTTCCGGGGCTTCGGGCACGGCGCCCAGGCGAGAAGTGCTAGCAACAGTGTTCAACACCATTCGAACGCTGTTCTGCACAAAGGACGTGGAGCTCAAGATCAGGTCCGCCACGCCTTCCTGGGCCACGCGGGCGTCCATTTCGCTGCTCGCAGACGCAATCGCACCCGCCACAGCAACCGCCAGCACGCCATTGAGGTGCACCACGTTAGGCTTCTTGTTAGAGTCCTTGATCACCGCGACCACTTCATCAGCAAAGGGTACCACGGCATTGGCTCTCGTGCGGCACAGCACCGCCAGCGCGCGAAGGTAGCCAGCCACAACGGGCTCAGGCTTGTTCTTGAAGCCCGTCTTCAGTCCAGTGACGGTGGCAGCGTCGAGTTCGTCTGTGCTAGCGAGCGCGAGCCACTTGCCCAGCGCCAGCAGTCCAAGGTGACGCGTCTGTTCGTGAGCTTCCTTGCCCACCGCCTTGAGCAGCGAAGCGATCGCCGTCGGAGCAATCTCCTTGACTTCGGACGCGTCCAGTTGAGCGGCCGCAGCGTCAGCGGCCTCGTTCAGCACAGCGGCAGCGACCTCGCGCTGGTAGAATTGCGCGAGAAGACCGTGCTTGCCATCCAGCAGCGCGCTCATGGCCGCCACAAACTGCTGCATGTGTTCACTCTGACGGAACGAGCGCGCCAGTGCGCCAGCCAGGGCGACAGCAAGGGCGCGCACGTCGTCCTTGGGCGCGCGCAGCTTGGTGATGAGCAGGGGCTGGAACACGTCGCCCAGGTAGCGGCCAAAGTTCAGCGACGCGGCGTGCACGAGCGCGCCCACGGCTTCGATCACCGTGTCGGGCGCCTTCTTGAGCATCTTGGACATGGTCGGCAGGATCAGCGTCTCGAACTGCTCGTAGCTCATCGTCTTGAAGCGCGCGTCGGCCTTGAGCAGCGGCACGAACGTGCGCTTCTTGCTCTCGAAGGCCCAGAAGGCGTACTTCTTCCACAGCAGCTCCTGGATCTCGGTCGTCAGCAGGCCGCTGCAGCTCAGCACCAGCCATAGCTGGTAGTGCTGCTCCTCGGGCGCCGCGGCGGCGACCACGTCCACGTAGGCCTGCAGCAGCGTCTGGCCGTGCTTCTTGAGCAGCTTGAGCAGCGCCGCGCGCGCCTGCTGCTGGCTGCGGGGGGCGTCGTCGACGGTGGCCTCCAGCAGCCGGCTCTGCGCCGCCAGCAGCTCCGGCAGCCAGGCCGGGGCTGCGCCCTCGGTGGCCTGCAGCGCCGCACCCAGCACGACGCACGAGAGACGCAGCGCCACGACGCGCGCGCTCGCGAAGGAGGCCACGAAGCCCGTGGCGCGGACGCTCAGCACGCGCGCGAAGGTCTCCGGGAAGGCCGGGAGCTCCGCGCAGGCCTCGGCCAGCAGCGCGCGCAGGTGGCGCTCCGAGCTGCGGTACTGCGAGCGCGAGGCCTCGGCCAGCGTCTGGCTGGCCAGGCGCTTGAGCGGCAGCTCGCCGCGCTTGCTCTTCTCGATGACTTCGTGCTGGTAGCTCTGGATGAAGGTCTCGTGCGAGGGCCGCAGCACGGCCGCGTCCAGCAGCGAGCGCAGCACGTCCTCGTGCTGCTCCGTAGCCATGGTCACTTATAGCAGAGTCTGGGACCAGTGGTGGGGGTGGATACGCTGGTCTGTGCAATAATGGGTATGCTGTGTACACAGTCTAATGGTACCAGCGCTTTTGTGTCGATAGACAATTGTACAGTTGTCACAGACCAAGGCAACCGCTCGCAGTGAGGGAGCCGAACTGCCCAAAGGCTCACTGTAGTTGCGATGGCGAACGAGGACGCCGGCGGCTTCACGGCCTTCATGGCGACCGTGGACGGCGGCAAGGCGGAGACGCAGAAGGAGAGCAGCGCGCCCAAGGACGAGTACCACTACGAGGAGCAGCAGGAGAAGGAGGCCATGATGAAGAGCTACCACCACCCCATGAAGCAGTGGTTCCGGCAGCGGCCGCAGCTGGAGGTGCGTGGGTTTCTGCCGCAATAATTGATTTTGTGTTGCTGTTCTAATGTAATTATTGCTATTGCGTACGGATTGCAGGCCAAGTACGGCGCGTTCCCGCTGTTCTGGCAGGAGCTCAAGACGTGGGAGCCGTACCGGGAGGTGCTCAAGGCCTACATCAAGTTCACGGAGCACGGAGACGACGCAGAGACGTCGGAGAAGAAGGACGATGCCGATGCTGCTGACAAGGTGAAGGGGAATGAAGACAGCTCCACTGCCGAGAAGAGGGATGCAGCCGCAGAGCAGCCGAAGAAGCGACGCAAGAGTCGCTGGGGAGATCCGGTGGAGCCGGTCGCCGACGGCAATGGCGAGAAGAAGCGGAAAAAGTCGCGTTGGGCACCTGCACCCAGCGCCTCCTCGACGATGGCGGGGCTGCTGACGCAGAAGCAGCAGCAGACTGTCATGCTGCGTGCGCAGCTGGATAACATCAACCAGAAGCTCAAGACCGTGGCGATGGACGCCGCGCTGATTGAGAAGGATCCGAACAGATCGCCGTCGCCCCCGCCGCAGTATGACTCCAATGGAATGCGCACCAACACCCGTGAGGTGCGCATGAAGGCCGCGTTGGAAAAGCGTCGGCGCGAGACGATTGACCAGCTCGTGAAGGTCAACCCGCTGTTCCGTCCGCCGGCAGACTACACGCGTCAGAAACTGCACCGCAAGATCTACATTCCCATCAAGGAGTTCCCGTCGTACAACTTCATTGGCTTGATTATCGGCCCTCGTGGCAACACGCAGAAACGCATGGAACGAGAGACGAACTGCAAGATCGCTATCCGCGGCAAGGGCTCTGTGAAGGAAGGTAGCAAGGGCAAGAAGACGAATGCCGATGAGAACGACGACTTGCACGTGCTGATTACAGGCGACCGAGAAGAGGATCTCGATAAGGCAGCGAAGGAGGTGCAGAGTCTGCTGGTGCCGGTGGACGATACGAAGAACTCGCACAAGCAGAAGCAGCTGCGTGAATTGGCACTTATCAACGGCACTCTTCGGGACGACGACTATTGCCATATTTGTGGCGAAAAGGGGCACCGACAATGGGAGTGCCCCAACCGAGATGCCCACCGTACGTTTCTCATGTAGCTTTTCGCAGGTTGGTTGATGTAACTTACGAGTGTGCTTAATGATTTTGTTATACCCAGGCACCTTCAAGCCAGTCAACGTAAAATGCGCGATTTGTGGAGATTCTAGCCACCCAACTCGCGATTGTACTCAAAAGAGGAAGTCTGCAGAAGAAAATGCCGCCATCGACAAGGAGTACCAATCCTTCATGCAACAACTCGGCGAAGCACCGATGTCGTCGTCGGTCACGAAGGACAAGGCTCCGGATGCTGCTACTTCCCAAACATCAGCAGCATCAGCGCCGTGGTTGCAACCTGCGAAGTCGTCCAGCGCCGCGACGCAGCCTTGGATGATGCAGCAGTCGGCTGGAGCGCCCGGTACTGCAGGTGCACCTGGCGCAGCTGTCATGGGCTCCACACCGGCTACGGCATTCCCGCCTCCTGTGGCACCTCCTGGTGCGTACGACTACCAAGCTCAGGGTCAAGAGTGGGGAGCGCAGCAAGGCTGGGATGGTGGGTACAATGCGTATTACGGGTCGTGGGACCAAAGCGGTGGTGCCGCTCAGGGAGCCGAGTACCAGGCCTACGGACACTACGGACCTCCTGCTGGCGCACCTGGGGCTAACGGGGCTGATCAGTATCAATATCCGCCGTACGGCAACCCACCGCAGTAACGAACTAACTGCTGCGTGCCATGATCTCAGCTCTCAGCGATCAAAGCGATCAAGCGAAGTGGTGCAATGCAGCAGGTACGCCCCGCCGTTTGAAGCCACAAAATTTGCAGCCGCGGCAATATCACGCAGAGGCACTAACCCGTAGGAATACACAGGATTGACTTTTGCTTGCTGATCATGGGTAACTGCTTTGTTTGTGTCTTGTTGTTTTGCGAGGGAAGCTGGGTAACTCGGCAGATAAATGCAGGACGATGGCTTAAACATGTACCCCTGCAGGTACCAGCGCCGGACCGCAAGCCATGACTCCGGAGAGACGACAAGAATGCGTGCTGCAGGGCAGACCTACCACGTCTTCAGGGTAAGGCCCAAGTGCATTTCCGGAAATCGGGGTTGGGCTTCATCTCATTCGATCGTAGATTGTAAATCGACTATGATTCCTAAGATGAAAAATGCTAGTGACTCCTAGATGGTTGATTTTCTGAGGAATCTCTCTTGGCGACTTAGCTGCTTGAAAAGCTCCTTTTTGAAGGTCACGTGTCAGAACTACTACGTAGTAGCTAGCAATGCTTTAGGATCAATGAGCGTACCTGCTGGCGACCGGGGTCTGACACAAAGTAGTTTTCTAAGCGCTTCCGTAGATCGTTCAAAGAAGGCTGGTCCGAACAGCTTCTAACGTTCAGTAACGCGTGGAAGAAGTCCTTCCACATGTCAACCTGCCAGTAGCGCTTGAATGGTTTGACGATCTCCCAGTACGTCGACCCCTTTGCACTCCGGCGGGGCTTGACTTCCATATACTCTCCAAACAGCATGCAGTGCATCGTCCCGCAAAAGGCGAACGTATCGATTTGGTATGTCCATGGGCGTTGCGTAAGCATTTCAACAGATTGGAAGCCTTTCACATGACAATTGCCTCGGAACACGGTTCTATCGGGGTAAAGAGTGAGGTCGATGGATCTTCCATAGTCGATGAGATACAGGTCACCGGCTTGAATGTCTTCGTCGTCGTGCAGTTCTTGTAGGTTCTTCGGTAAGTCCAGCGAAGGATTACCAGGTGTCATCAGCCAATTGTCTGGCTTAATATCGCCATGAAGAACATGTGCACCGTGAAGCAGCTCAATGCATCGGAGCATCCTGATTCCGTAGTAAACTGCCAGCACTTCAGGAAATGATGTACCTGCCTGAAGGGGAAAACACCAGTGAGCTGGTCCAAAGGTTTAAGTATGAAGATCGAAAGCCACGCAGTACTTGTTTGTAGCAGTTGAGCACGTCGAAAAGCGTGCCGAAATGACCCTTGTCCATGACCAGCAAAGCCCCATTCTGACAACATCAGTTCATGCGAAGACCATGTTAGATCAACCAGTTTCTATTCGCACCATTATTTATTGCCCATACGTACCGGAAACAAATGCAATCCGCTAAGCTTTGGCAGTGGAGTTTTCTCATCCGAAATCCCGTTTTCAATCCGCAGTTTTTTCTTGACCTTGTTCGTGATATAAAATTCCCATGCCAGATTCTGGCGCTCCTTTTCAAACTGAACAGCAAAACGAGAGTTAGGTGCAATCGAAGCCATTGTTTTTATAAGCCGCACCTTGATAGCTTTGTTGTCAGTAGCATTTCTAGCCGTGTCGATGACTTTGGCTGAAAAAACAGAAGCAAACGAGCCTGCACCGAGGACGCCGACTAGCTGGAGCGTTAGCGTAGGGCTCGCCTTGATAACAATTGGCTTCTTGAACTTCCGCATGCCCGGGTTATTCCACGGGATTCGTGGTAACTTTTTTGAATGAAGGCTGACAGCGTCGGGTCTTGAACACAAATACCAGTCAACCCGTTGATCTAGAATCAACGCTTGGCGGTTCTCAAACGTGTACGGATCAAGTTGGGGAGCAGGAGCTGGCTTGTTCACGTCTTGTTGCACTCGCTTCATAACGCTGTGCTCCATAGACTGAATCATTTTTCTTGAAGACAAAGTCATTAGGAATGGTGGAAATAGGTACTGATGGCAACGCATGCTACATGTTTTCATTGAAGGTCACGTGACAGTGGATTAGTAGGCCAGCGATATCAAACGGTGACTATACCTCGGTGGCCCCTCTCGTTCTACATTCTTGGTTGTGCCTTGAATCCAGCAGCTAAAAGAAACGCTGTTCAATAGGGGGAACAATGGCAGACGAGCTCCTGATACAATTGATAGAGGAAGAGCAGACAACGGAGCCCTTCTCTACCTTTCCGCGGAATCCTTTGCGGCGGCATCCTTCTCAGCTTGCATGAGGACGTCCTTATTGGTGAGACGCCCACTGCGTACCAGGTCATCACGGGCTCCAAGGGGCTTTCTCTTTTGACTCCAAGACATCTTTCCTGTGCGGGGCTCTTCGACGTCATCGGTGAAAACCTGAAAGCTTTGCTTCGGGATCGACTCGTTTAAATCTTGACGTAGCGACTGGTCTTGGGCATTCACTGCAACGCTATCGGCGGAATCATCAAACACACTGAAGTGGAGCTTCCGTTCAACCGGATCGTCTTCCTTCACTTCCCAGACACTCGGCTTTCGCTGTCGTGGTGGGCTACAAAACATGTTGTTGATGTCCTCCAACGCGACACGAGTGTTGATGGTCATGTCCTCTTGGTCGTCGTGCACGGGTACCAGTTCATTTGGCGCGGTTGCACCCGAAGCCACGAAAGGTGCTGGCTTTGGCTCTGTGAGTTTTATTCCATGAGTAGCTGTCGCTGCTGTGACCGGTGTCCGCTCTGGTAGGCTAACTTGGTGAGGAATCACTGGAGTCGTTGCCGACGTGGTTGCAGATGAGATTGATGAGGCTTCGGTCACATTAAATTTCGAGGAAATACTTCGAGAGACGTCTTGTAGTGCCCGATGACCGAGCTTGCGACGTCTATCCAAGGCTTGCTGGAAAGCACGAGCTCGAATCTCTTCAAAGGAAACTGCCTCGCCCGTCCGGGATGTCAGTAACCCGACATCATAGCACGACTTTTCCAACCTGCCCTTCGCCCCCTGCTTCTGCATCCGCTTTTTGTCACTAGCTGTGAAATTCTTCAGCGGTTCCTGGGCAAGCATTTCTTCCTCTGTTGACACTCCCTCCATCCGCTGCCGCAGTGTTTGAGAACGATGCGTCAGTGGCGTTCGCCGCTTTGATTCACTCTCAGGCATCGTAAATTCATCATCCACGAAAACCTGAAGAGGGCTCATGTCCGCGCGGCTGCTCAGAGCAGGCAGCGAACGACGCTCGGTTTCGCGCTCCATACCGGCTGAGCCTCGAGCGGAAGGTGGGTTCCACGCACTGGGCGCGATCTCGTTTTCCTTGTCCTGCTGCTGGGCTGTACCAAGCTTCTTCCAGCCGCCGTTGCCAACAAAAGGGTCAATCGTGTGACTCACAGGATCCTCGTAAATAATAAATACCGGCTTGTGCGCATTTGCTTGCTGGACACGCTGGGCACGGGCGGACGCGTGATGCTGGTGAAGTCGCTGGCGCTGAGCATCATTCAGTTCCAACGTTCCATACGCCGATAAACTCTCAAGTGCACGACGGTGGTTTACCTCATCCATGTCGCTCACCCCAGTCTCCTCTGTCATTCTCAGCCATTGGCGACTCATTCGACGCTGGAACTCCTTGTACTTTCTCTCCAAAAGATCCTGCGGTTCAGCGTTCCTGTAGAGAAGGAAGAAAATAAAAGAAATTCAACACCAATCCAGCTTCCTGCTCCAACATTGCAATCCACGTACCGCTGACTCGCTTTTAAATAAATCTTGTGTGCTTGCGGGTAGTTGGCCATGGTCTCCAGCACGTAGGCCCAACCAATGTAGAAGAGAGAGACTCGCTCGCCGATTTTGTTCTGGTACAGATACTTGAAAATATCCTTCGGGTTGGACACCAAGTCCGCCTAACAAGCACACAACATGCATTAGCGTCAATACGAAGCTTCCAGTGCCAGTCACCGCAGAGCCAGCCGTATATCCCACGGCAGCAGATACTTACGTATTGGATCCAGAGGCGGATGTAGCGCATATCGTTCTTGTATCTGTCGTTGTCCTTGAGCTCCCGTGTGCACTTTTCCAGCACCTTGAACTTCTTCCTCGTGTCTTCGGGCATCTTGACTTCGAGCCAGCGCACGTAGTCAAGCCAGGCGGCGAGCGGGTCGTCTCCGTCGTAGGCTGCGATGGCGTCCTCTTTAGCCTTCATCTCGTCTTCCAGGCGGAGCTTCGTCTGGAACGAGTCGTGCGCTCGCAGCGCCTTGTTCAGGTCCGGGACGTTGCGGCCGCGTTTGAGCGGCATGACGTTCTCCTTGGACGACTCCCACTCGAAGTCGTCCGCCTTGCGCTTGCGGCCGAAGGACGTGGCATCCTCGAAGGACACACCGTCCGGCGAAGCTCTCGTCATGGTCGTCGTCGGCTCTCCTGCTGCTGCTGCTGTCGATGCGCTGCTGCAAGGTGATATCCGCGCTGCCTGTCGCGCTCGTCGCGCGGTTGACTTGGTTTCTGTATGCTGCGCTGCATCGAGTGCGCGCTCCGATAAGGGGTCGGGTTGTGTCAGACCATCACTCTGTTATACTTGATTTGAGTATCAATAGGCTTCGCGCCATCCCATTCGCGCGCTTTTCAAAAATTTGAACTGCAAATTTGAAGGTAGGTACCTCACTTGAATGACCAATAATGTCCCCGCTACAGTGACGTCTCGCTGCGGCGATGCGGCTTTACCACGCCATCATGCCGTGTTCAATGTGGGAGGGCGACGCCATCAACAAGCAGGATGCCCGATTAAAGCTGGGCTTCCGGCTTTCAACCGGAGAATCCTGGCGCTGTAGCCACCTCACGTGCTGCTCCTTGAAGTTGTCATTGCGCGCCGCCAATCAGCGGCGCTTCCAATCAGCGTGTTGAGTATCGAAACGGGTCTGCGGGTCTGGTTTTGGTTGGCGGGCACGCGGCCCGCCGATCCTCAACTTCATTCGACGTCAGCGTGCGGCGCCCACACAATCCAATAGACAAGCAGCTCGCCACGATGACCCTCAAGCTGCAAGGAACCTTCACGGCGCTCGTGACGCCCTTCACGGAAGACGGCAGCGCCGTGGACTACGCCAAGCTGCGCGAGCTCGTGGAGTGGCAGATCCAGGAGGGCATCAACGGCCTCGTGCCGGTACGTCCTGCAGCCGATTG
This sequence comes from Phytophthora sojae, assembly GCF_000149755.1. Taxonomy (NCBI): domain Eukaryota; phylum Oomycota; class Peronosporomycetes; order Peronosporales; family Peronosporaceae; genus Phytophthora; species Phytophthora sojae. The sequence continues at coordinate 3,596,681 of NW_009258116.1, forward strand.
CGCATTCTTGCCTTAGCCGTTCTAACTGTGTTTGCCTTGCTGGAATGACTGCTGCAGATGGGCACGACGGGCGAGTGCCCCACGGTCTCCCACGAGGAGCACGACCGTATCATCGCCGAGGTGGTGGCCACGGCCAACGGCCGCGTGCCGATCATCGCCGGCACGGGCTCCAACAGCACGGCCGAGGCTCTGCGCCTGACGCGTGCCGCCAAGGAGGCTGGCGCCGACGCCTGCCTCGTGGTGTGCCCGTACTACAACAAGCCCACCCAGAAGGGTCTGTACGCCCACTTCAAGGCCGTGGCCGAGGTGGGTCTGCCCGTGGTGGTGTACAACATCCCCGGCCGGACCAACGTCAACCTGTCGCCGCAGACCATCGCTGAGCTGAACAAGCTGCCCAACATCGTGGCCATTAAGGAGTCCACGGGCTCGCTCGACCAGGCCATGGAGATCGCCGCCCTGTGCGACATCACCATCCTGTCCGGTGACGACAACCTGACGCTGCCGCTCATGGCCATGGGCGCTACCGGTGTCATCAGTGTGCTCTCCAACGCCTGTGAGTAGCTGAAGCAGTTGCGTGTTCGTGGCCTTGCATTGCAGACACTCACTTATTTTGTTTTCCTTTCGATGCTGCAGCCCCCAAGAAGGTGCTGGCCGTCACGGACCCGATGCTCAAGGGCGATTACGCTGCCGCTCGCAAGGCTGCCCTGGAGAACGTACGTTTGTCGAGATTAGTGGCTCCAAACTAATGCTTCTATTCCGATGCTAACCCTTTGCTGACGCTGCTGAATACAGATCTTCCTGGTCAAGTCGCTCTTCAGCGAGGCCAACCCGCAGCCCATCAAGAAGGTGCTGCAGCTCATGGGCAAGTGCACGGCTGCTGTGCGCGCCCCGCTTGTGGAGTGCGAGCCCTCGACCGTCGAGAACCTCACCAAGCTGGCCAAGGAGCACAACCTTATCTAAGCAACTGTAAAGCATGCAGAGGCTACAGGTAATCTAAAGGCGTGCAAGCCAGCTCCTCATATTCATCATCTTGTCCCCAAATACATCCACGACTTCATGCGTTGTTGGGCCTTTGCTTGCCGTTGCGACGATTGAGTCGGATGCACATGTGAGGTAGGCAAGAGTGTAGATAGCAAAAACATCATAACATTATCGACAGACTCGCACGAATACTGGAGAACGAGATCAAAATCACAAGGCTCACTCACTCGTTGACCTCTCTCAGCAGCGCCGACTGCATCCTTCCTGGCACAAGAAGGTCAACTACCGTAAACTTCACATCGTCTAGTAATTGCTGGAGCGGTCCGAGCCGACGCTGAAGCCGCTAATACGCGAGCCCTCGCGGCTGTACGGAGACATGCCCGAGCTGTACGAGTCCGCGCTCTCACGCGACGCGCGGAATCCGTAGGAGTCCACCGAAACCTCGCTCTGCATTCGCGACTCACCCATAGCCTCCGAGAAGCCCGTAGCGCGAGAGTCTTCCGTGACGTGCGAGTCCACCGTGGCGCGGTAGTCCTCAGTGAAGCGCAAGTCGTCGCCGCCCGCAGGAGCGTCTTCCGTTTCGCGGTAGTCCTCAGTGAAGCGGGACTCAACGGTAGGGCGAGACGACATCGAGAAGCCAATGTCGTGGTTCGAGTCGTGCTCGCTCAGTCCAGTAATGCGCGTGTTGTCCTCGGACAAGCCGCTAACCGTGCTGAATCCGCTAATGCTGCCGAATCCGCGGGCCTTCAATTCAGCCTGCTCAATCGAGTCCAGACGGGAGTCCATGCGAGACGACTCCGAGTCGTTCCATTCGTTCGCCAAGTACTGGTTCTGACGCGCAGACACAACCGAGTCGCCGAAGTTGGACATCGAGGCCTCGCTCTGAGCGCCGCCGTGGATCGACGAGATCTCCGACATGTTGCTCATGCGGTAGGCATCAATCTCAGACTCGTTCTGGTGTCCAGCAAAAGCAGCAGCACCAGCAGCCGCACCCACCGCGCCGTAGCTCACCTTCTCCGAGTACTCGTCCGTGTCCAGGCTGCTCTTCGGGAGCGAGTGCATCGAGCTGCCGTTGCTCGAGTTGAGCTCCGATCCGCGCTCGGCCGAGGTCATGATGGCCACCGACGACTCCTCACTCATCACGTTATCCGCAGCGGCGTTGTTGTTGCGGGACGAGATGTTGGCGACGTACGTCAGGTCGATCTTGCCGCCGTGGTTGAGGGAGCTGTCGTCCATGTCGCTCGCCATCGAAGGCGACTGCAGGTCGAAGGCCTTGTTGGTGTTCGTGCGCTGCTCCTTGCGACGGCGCATCACGAAGGCGAAGCCCACGACACCGACGATGCAGCAGCCGACCACAGCAGCAACGATGATCATGCCGCTTCCGCTGAAGAAGCCGTCGCTGCCGCTGGAAGTGGAGGCCGACTTGGCCGCTCCCGAAGAGCCCGTGTCCGTCTGCTGCGTCGTGTCATCCGAGGTCGTAGTGCCCTGCTTGGTGCTGTCACTGGACGTGTAGTTGTCGTCGTCGTCCTTGCCCGACTTGGTGCTCTGGTCCGCCGAGCTGCCCGAGGCACCGCTGTGGCTGTTGCTCTTACTGTTGCTGTTGCTGTGGCTGCCGCTGTGGCTGCTGCCGAGGCTGTTGCTGTTCGAGTGGCCGGCCGACGAGCCCTTGTCAGAAGAACCTGTGGAAGACGAGGGCCCGGAAGTTAGCGGCGGTGCAGTTGTGACGGGCGGAGCAGTGGTGGCCCACCCGCTCGAGCCCGTGCCACTCGAGCCATGAGAAGTGCCTACGCTACCTGTAGTCGAGTTGCTCGAGGACGAGATGACGGTGTCAGCAGACATCACGCTAATCTTCTTGAACACGACGTACTCGTCCGCTGAAAGGCTGAGCGAGGTGTCGCCGGGCAGCGCCACGAGACCCACGATGACGTAGTCGCCGGCAGTGCCCAGCGTGAACGTGTTGGTCTCCAGGGCCTTGGTGCCGTCCGTGGCGAACGCGCCCGTGCTGGTTCCGTCGGCGCCCGTGGGGGTTCCGCCCACGTTCGTGGCGCAGTTGGTGCCGGACGTGCAGGCGTAGAGCGACGACACGGTGACCGCGCCGGGCAGCCCCGTGGTCGCGTCGATGGCGTTCGGGAAGATTGAGTTGCTCACGCCCGCGTTGGCCTTGGCCGACCACTTGACCGTGATGGGGTCGTTCACGTGGAACTCGGAGCCCGAGACCGAGAGCGTGACGCCCACGGGGCAGCGGCCGGCGTTGCTGGTCTCGAGCGTGTCGAACACGAGCGTGCCCACGGCGCCGGTCACGCCCATGCAGTAGGTGGTGGCGCCGTCCTGCGTGAAGCCGTTGTCGATGTCAGCGGCGCGCGCAGCTCCGAGGAGCGCGGCCACCGCTGCGGCGAAGGCCGAGACTACCTTCATCCTGTGGCTAGACGTGTAAGTTTCTCTGAGGAAAAGTAGCGGCCGGTGCGTTTTTGGTTCCCGTGACTACGAGGCTCTGGTCGCTACAATGTGCCGCACGCCTTCGGTCGAGAAGCGCAGCAACGAGCAATTGGCCGTGGAATCTGGAAATGACAGCCAGTCTGGTCGGCCCAGGAGAGGAGAGTCGGAAGCAGCATGCGCGCTGGCCTCTCCCTGCACCGCGGCGCTAGTACTTTACGCCACGAAAGGAGCCCAGCTGCTTTCACTGCATTAACCGCACGTTTGCCCCAACCGCGAACCTCTGCCAGGCCGAAATGTGTGACTTGTGCCGGCGCGTGCTGGCCCGAGCAGCATGGAGCGCCGAAAATGACAAGCTACGGACGCTTCCCGGCATGAGATTTGAGCGAGACCTTCCGCCGAATGAGTAGCGTGCTGGCCGGAAAACGACGCCGGCACCCAGGTCTCCGCTATCATTCCTACCTACGTGCACACAACTCCATACAACTTCATTTTGTATGATGATCACCGGTGCCGATAACCGTTGCAGTAGTCTTCGTGGGCTAAGATGAAGTTTTTGCTCGATCTTCGGCATCCCTACAAGCGAGCGACGCCACGGTGGACAAGACGTTCACTATAGAGCGCCAATGCTGCTCGGAACTCGCAATGCTAGAGCGGTGCCGAGATCGGCAAGTCGCATTGAAGCGATGCATGAACTCCTTGAAAGCGTAAATTTCCCTATAGAGCGCCTACATCGCGTACGCTCCGGATTGGCAAGTTGCATTGCAGTGGACCAACAAAATGTTATAGTTCGGTTGCTACTGCACCAGCCACGCCCGCGGCATTCCATGCCTATCGAAATGATCGGTGCTGGCGCGACTGCAAGGTGGAGACGAAATGGACAAGCAGTCACTGCGTTCCACTTCACAGTGCAGAGATCGTCCCCAAGGTCCGATGTCCACGAAGAGGCAACCGGTGCAACTCGCAAACGCGGAGCAGCAGCAGCAGCATCTCAAGACGGCGACAGGGATTGCTAGCCATCACTCGGCCGTGGCTACCCGTCGAGCTTTCGTGGCGAGCTGGCTCGCGAGTCCAGCGCTCGCCATTACGCAACAAACTCGCGGGCGGACGTGCCCCTAGCGAACGATGGCTGTTGCCGTCGCCGCCGCAACGCCGACCCAGACCCGATGGGGGCTCGGATCGCGACGCGCAAGAATGCCCCCTGCTGCTCGCTGCTGCTGGCAGTTTGTCGCTGAGTCATATCCCTATCCTCCATAAGGTAAGGTGCCAGTTGCGTGCCTACAACCAGCTCCGTGCCTACTTGTTTTAGCCAATTAGCATCTTCTCCTTGTTAAACTCTCGTAGTCTATTGGTAGATTTTTCCAGCGTCACATGCAATTTCCGGTGATGAGCCTCCTAGGATTTGCATAGCATACAAAAATGCTATCAAAAAGAGGCAGGAAACTGGCAGCTCACTCCAAATCAACAAGCTTTTCAAAACAATAACAAGAAGTTCTGCAAAACTTACACGGACCAGCGTGAAGTACATAAATTCAGCCCAATCGCGCAGATTTAGTGGGTGCAATCAGATTTCAGAATGGACAATTCAATGAAAAGTTATGCCACAGCAAGTCCGCAAGTTCGAAGGACGGCACGAAACTGGCAGAAGACCTTATATGGATATTGGTTGCTCTCTACCATGGCAAATTCGCGCCTGCATGAGCCCGCGCACACACAACGTCGCCAGCTTGTGCCGCTTCCGGTCGACCCAAAGGCAGGTGTTGCATTACCAACTGCGGCGTTCCATAGTCGCGCCGACAACTCCACATCTTCTGGGGCGGGGCGCCCCACCTTTCTTTCAGGAACATTCACGCCCGGCAGGCGGCGGTCGGCGCGAAGCCGCCGCCACTATGGAACTTGACTGCCAAGAGCTCCTCGAGCACACAAGCAGCTCCTCTGGCTCTAGGTGCTAGCCAAAACCAGGGCTTCCGGACATGTGTCCTCGGCGAGTGCCGCTTGCCGCCAAAAGCCCACCGCGGCACGCAACAAACAGCTGAACAGCTAAGATAGCAACGTGCGAGGAGGACTCATATCATGCAGGGGCAAAACACGTATGTGTCCATCGTTTGGTTTATCGGATCCCTACACTAGTCGTCCACTGCAATGACGTACACATCTTCAGCGACGCTTGAAGCAGCGTCGGCGGTCACTACTGTGGAGCCGGGTGCCGGCACGACAAAGTCCTCGGGCTTCTCCCACGTCGTGGCCAGAGTCTCCACGTTCACGTAGTACGGCGCTTGGCTCGCCGGGTCAATGTACATGATCCAAGGACTGGCGCCAAGTGCTGCCGTCTCAGCTGTTGCACCGGATTGGGGCGACACCACGACTTCCGCAGCATCACTGCCGGCGGCGGGCGCCTCCCACGAACACTCGCCGGTCTGGGTGTTGTAGTAGTACAGCTGGTCGGTGGTCTCGTCCAAAAACTCCTGCCACAAGCCCGAGTCCGATGCAGTCTTGGACTCTGTGATAACCTTGACATCAGTCGCGTGTGACGTTGTGGGGGTACCAATCGAGTTTACCGCAGGGTTGGTCCACTGCGTCTCGTTCGTGGCGGGGTTGTAGTAGAAGGACTTGTTGGACGCACTGTCCACATAGCGCTCCCAATTCGGTTGCTCCTTGAGTTCGACATCGTCCGAGAATGCAAGTTCCGCGAGCAACATAGCAGGCATCGGACCAACGCCAGCCAGCTGCTGAGTATCAGAGCCCCATTCCTCACGTTGAAGGGGCTCGCAGCTGATAGCAGTGTTGGCAATGTTTACCTCGTCCACATCCTTTTCAGATTGAACATTGAGTCTCTGCTGGTCGACTAGATTTTCCGAGCTAGTCGCAGTCTCATCGATAACATTGGACGGCTGCATCACGGACACCTTGTCCGAGGTCTCAGCCACGTTTCCAGCAACTTCTTCTTGCACCCCTTCTCCATTCGCTTGGTTTGAACCATCGAAAATGTCAAACACGAACTCGGTCGAGTCGTTTCGAGCAGCAAGCTTTATCTTCGCTTGCAAAGTTTCAACCACCTCGTTCGATGGCGCTGCTGAAGAAATCTCGGTGTCTACCGGTATCACCGCTGGTGCATCGGCAACACGGTCCACATCCGGTGCAGCCCCCGCCTCGTTCTCATGCTCGCTAATTGGCACCGATGCAGTTGTGTCCACAACGACCTCCTTGGCCTTTTTCGTCTTTATCCGTGACTTCCTTCGCACCTCACGCCGCTGCTTCGCCACGATGAAGCGCAGTTGGTCGAGAATGATCCGACGTCGAACAAAGCATCGATACTGAGCTTGGATCTTGCGAGCTGCGCGGTGGTGGTGGTCCGGGACGAACGGCGTGGAATTTTGGTCCATGGCTGGATTCGTGTCAGCGGCATCGCTAGATGTTTCCAATTCAGGTTGTGCATCGTCGCGATCATTGCCACGAAGCGTTTGGCTCTTGTCCTCCGGGTTGGATGTGGTGGTATCGCAATTGTTCAGTGTCTCCGGATTATCAACTGTGATAGACGAAAAAGACACCGAACCACCATCAGCGCTACTAGAGAAACCTGTTGTCATGTCAGCCCTTTCGGTGCATGACATCGTAGCAACGTCGGTCGTTGTAGCAGGACAACGAACAGAGACCTCTGTGAGAGACTGCATTTCTACATTCGACTCGCAGTCGCTGGGGCGGTCATGGTCAGGGTTCGATTCATCACTTCGTTCATCTTTTACGGGTTTGTTCGGCTCCACTTGGTCATCGACATCTACAACGGTACCATTACCCTGTGCCGTCACAGACTCAGCAACCCCCACCTCAACGTCACCCCCACCTTGCTCTTTTCTTTGCTGCTGCTCGACTAATTTGCGGGACGAAATTCGCTTCAAGAAGGACCGGGTCAGTTCTTGCTGATGTAGCTCCTCCGCTTCCTCGCCTCTGCGGCTGTGGCCTTCCGGAGAGGAAGTACCAAGCTGCAACACTGAGGAAGTAGCGGCGTCAGCAGCAGTAAAAGTGTTTCGATCCGGGTTCTCCACAGGTTTCGACTTCTTCGGGGACACGCCTTTAACAGAGAGAGGGTCTTTGGTTTTCTTGGCCCTTCGCTTTGGTGAACGGGACGCTTTTTTGGGACTTCTGCTATCTTCCGCGGTTGAACGACCATCGTTGGTTTCCAAAGCAGGAGGTGGTTTGTTGACTTTGTTGGGCGGCGTGTCCATAATAACGGACTGGATAGCTACGGGAATGCGTTGGATTTCCGTAGTTGGACATTCTTCAGACGGCGGGCTTGATAGTGCAGAGGAGTCACTCTTATCTTCTTGAATTTCACCACAGTTCATACGTGATGTATACCGTCCCTTACCGTCAGAGTGGGAGTCACCAGTGTCTCGACCAAGGCTACTCGAAGTCTCTAGGATCGTAGTCTGTATGCTCTCGCTGATTTTCTCAATACTCACTGATTCAGACGAACAAGTAAGTAGGGTAGACGGAGGTATATCTAGTGAACCAGGTCCAGGGTCTGGCGACGGAGGTGCATGAGTATTCGTGTTCTCGATAGGATCACACCGGTTATCACTCCGCGCCTTGTCGAACTCCACATCATCAACGGTGTCGTGGTTATCCACGAGAAGATCCGAAGTAAGGTTGATTGAGTCTGCGTCCTTTACCCCAGCAATCGGTGAGTTCACACCCGCTTGGTACTTGCCCGAGGTATCTTCACCCTCTTCGCGTTCGCCATTCGCGTTATCTTTGGCCGCTTCTACGTTTACCCTGATCGTTGAGTCAGGTACAGCACCTATTGTGCAGTCATAGCTGGCAGCAGCTGCTTGTTTCCCAACGGAATCAACTTCACTAGCTATGCTCCCACTTGAGCTGTTCTCAGGATCACTGGAGTCATTCTCGTCATATTTCACGGGTACACAAACTTGCGTTGAAATCCGGTTCGATGACGGCCGATTTGTTATATCGGTAGGTGCTTCTTTAGCTTTGCTCGTCGTTGCTGTCGTCTGCGAATTGTCTTTATTTGATGACCCCATTGCTAGAAGAAGTAACGCGTTCGAGTTTGAAGGACCTTGGGTGATTTCCAATTCAACTTGGATCTTTCGCGTATGAGTAGCAAAATCCTCATTTCCAGCAGGAGACACATGTAGCTCTTGCTCTCGTGAAATAGGAGGAGACTCCGAATCACCTGTCGAAGGTCCTGCTTGCTCCAGATCATCTTCGGCCAGATATAGATCCTCAGCTGTGGGTCTGCGATATGGCGCCGCGTATTCATCTCTCACACTGCTATCAAATTCGGGTTTCTCTGACTTCACTTGGCAGAAGGTTAACGATACCACAGGCGGTGCGATAGTGCTTATACCTTCCAGCACTGCATTCGAGTTTTCCTGATAAACCTTTGGATCCTCGTCGAGCGAACCACCACTCAGTTGATATTCCCACAAATTTGGCGGTAATTTGAGTGGAGGAATCACAAATCTTGGGGTAGCAGGTGATATTACCGGCAAAGACTCGTCTGGTGCTAGTGATTCGCCAAACAAAGATGCAGACGAGGTAGCTCCAAGGGCAACGTCGACTTGATCGTCTTCTTGATTGCCTCGAAAATTCTCGCTAGGGTTGATTGATTCATCGAAAATACGTTTGCGGGATGCTGACGCCGGGCGTCCTCTCTTCATGGGGTTCTTGTTCTCGGAAACGTGCTTGACTGCCTGTTCGGTCTTCCGGGATTCATTTTGAACGGCGCTCCTTGCACATTGCTGCGCCTTCTTCAACTGATTCTGAACGTCCTTCGACAGACGAAAATGTGCTTTGGCGTGGCTCTGAAACGCTTCCAAGACTTGAGCAATGCGTTGTTCTTGTGTCAACGGCAACCGACTCGTTTCCGGTGAAATCCCTCTAATGGCTAAAGAACTCGCCGATCCAGAAGGTATCCAGGGGCCCCTGTTTGCCTGGTGAGCACTCGACGGCCGCTGCAACCGCGGTTCGTTGGGAGTTTTGTCCTGTTTAACTGCTTGCTCATCTGGTTCACGCCCCCGAAGGTGTCGCTGCGATATATTCTTGTTCAACAATTTATTCCGCCTCCGTGTCTTCTCTTGAATAATTTTCTGTTTGTCTTCACCTCCACCCCTCGATTTTTCTTGCTCACTGCCACGCGCATTTTGCCGACCTTTGCCCAACATCATTCGCCGGTCGTGCTCTTGTTGCCGCTTCTTTCGACTTCGTGCCAGGTGGAGACCGCTGCCGCATGCTGGTGCTGGGCTGGATCCCTTAGGCTTGGAAGTATTGTCGGTATTTTCACGTTTTCTCCTTCTTCGTGTAGGGGGCTTCGCATCCATTTCTTGCTGCTGGTCGAGAGTTTTGTACAGTAGCTCGTACGTTTCAAGCTCCAACCTGCGCAAGGTGAGCTGCTTGAATTCTGGACCACGAGCTAGCATTTCTCTCCACTTCGAGGTCTTCTCCTGAGCTGGTGCATTCCAATCGACTGGATCAACATTTTCATCACGCCGGGCCATATCCGAACGATACTTTGCAGACTGAGGTCTTTGCCGCACAAGACGTTCTTTCTGCGATGTACTGTTATCGGCAGCCCGACGACCAAGTGATGCTGATTGAGGACGAACTCTTGTAGGACGGACGGGTGCAGGGGATCTTTGGTCAGATCCGGGACTTTCGCATCGCGGAGCCCGGAGGAAATGAGCGTGGAGTGCGGCAGCTCGCGCATCAAAGTCCATCGCATCAAAGTTGCCGTCCAGATGGTGCTCGTGCCGCAGCCGCATCAATTCTGCTACGCGATCAACTCCGATACACTGCGCTGCTGCCTCTTCACGCACGTCATCACGGTCCTGGTCATGATCGTAAGTCCATTGCGATACGAAGTCTCGCGTCGCCAGCTCGGTCATCGTGAAGAGGCTAATGAACGCTTTCTGGCGTAGCGTGTCAGTCAGAACCAGGAATAAATCGCGCCGGCTTCGCCGTTCTGCACCTTGAAACGTGTTTCAAAGCCAAAATAATGCAAGCCCAGTACTAGGCGTACTAACCTGTTTCCCGCCTACACATGAAAAGAAGCACAACCTAAAGCAACACAACATCGAGGTTCAGGGGTGCGCCCTTCTTGATCGTCTTACTTTCAGCCTCCCTTCCCTTATGTAGCTTCGACCACGACCCCCGCCCGACACCGTCGTGGTGCACTGTGATATGATGCGATGCAAACCACTCCCGCCGCCGCCCCTTAACTACCAGCCAGCTCTCTACTTCCGCTTCTTCTCCGCCCACTTGTCCGAGCCGTAGCACGCCGCCGCGCCAGCGCCCACCGCCAGCACCGAGTTCCGCACCGCCGACCACTTGCCACCTGAACATCAGCCACCACACCAGACTCATTAGCCCCAGTTTACTCCACCAGCCAATAGTCGATAGCAAAAACGACGTACGGATCAGCAGCGACGGCACGCCCACGACGACCGCCAGACCGGCCGCCGCCACCTCCGGGTGCTCGCGGCGGAACTCGTTCGCCTTCACCAGCTCTGCACAAACAGCACCACAAGCCCAATATCAATAACCTCTCTCTAGTACTACTACTGTATCACGTCCAGTACTGTACTCACGCTGCTGAGCGACGACCAGCGCGCCCTTGACAGGCACCAGCTGGCCGTCCGCGATCTTCTTGGTCTCCTGCAGCTGCAGCTGCGCCGCGTAGAGCTGCGCGTTGAGGCTCTCGCGCGCCACGCCCAGCTGCTTGCGCAGCTCCGTGCCCTCGTCGCCCTCCGCGCGCTTGAAGACGTCCACCACGGGCGCCACGAACGTCCGCGTGACCTCCCACGCCTGCTGCGCCGACTCGTGCAGCGCGTGGCGCGCCGAGCTCGTGAGCTCCTTGGCCTGGTCCACGGGTCCCGAGGCCGCGTCACGCACGCTCTTGGACGCCTCGTCCAGCTGCTTGGACACAGCGTTCATGGCGCCGTCCCAAGGCTTGCCGCCGCCCTTGTCCGCGCTCATACTCGATCCAAGTGAAGATTGTAGTGGCCGCACGTTGGGCGTGAAGTGCACATGTGTGTGCATTACATAAGTTATGTGACATACACCCGATAATGTGGTACACGTCATTCGTTTACACAAGTGTTGACCCGCATTATCCTAACGGCTCGATGGAGGCGGCGGAGACGCAGCTGGCGCGGGCGCTGGCGGCGCTCACGGAGCGCGACTTCCCGCAGTCGCGCGGTCGGGAGACGCGCCTGGACGCGTACTTGCAGCTGGAGGAGCTGCTGCTGCTGGAAGACTCGGAGGCGTCCGTGCAGCGGCTGCGAGCGCACGTGTCGCCGCTGCTGGGCGAGTTCCGCTTCGACCTGCAGCGCAGCACGCTCAGCGACGAGCTGCAGGCAGCGCTGCGCTGCCTGTCGTACTTCATGCACCACCTCAACCTGGCCGCAGCCTTCTCGGACGAGCACATGGCCTTCTTCCTGGGGGAGTTGGCGCGACTCCTGTTCGCCACCCAGGACCAGAACATCTACAAGTTGTGTCTCTGGTGCCTCACAGTGCAGAACTTCCCGGCTGAACGACACAAGTTCTTGCCACAGACGGTGGAAGGATTGGTGCAAGCTGTGGTGAACCCGTTCAAGTCGCGTGCAAGTAGGTAAACATTGTGGGGGTATTGAGATTGAGAGGTGAGCTGATGGAATTATTGTATTTCAGTTGAAGTGCAGGCTTTGAAAGGGTTGCATCTATTGATGGTTAAGTATCCGGAGCAAGTGGCGGTGAATGGAGCAGTCCTGGGTATCTATGTGCGGCCTATTGCCAGTCGATTAGCCAGCAGTGAGTTGTCGACGAGGACGCAAGCTCGACTTGTGCTGACTGAGGCGAGCAAGCACCTGCCGCAGTGGACAAAAGAAACGTTGGCAATGGTTCAAGAGTGTACGCAGAAGTATGTTTTACCTGTGATGAAGATGCACATGGATCGGGATCGCCACAAGGACGCAGTGCATTTGTGGCAGTTGGCGTTGGTCCTACTGCGGTCGAGGTTCTCAGCTGACTTGGCAATGCTGAACCAAGTGCTGTATGTCCCGGAGCAGTGCATGGAAGATGACGATGCAGCCGTTCGGCTAATGGCTATGCAGGCATGGGCCGACCTCGTGGATGTATTCCGTGATGCCAAGCTGTGGCTCTTCCAGAAGGCGATAGTGAGCTTGCTTGTGTGGCCTATCATGGTCAGCCTGAAGGAGGAGCGGTTACTGAACATTGCAGAGGCAGCGTTTGGGTCATGGCGTAAAATTGTGCGCATTGCAGTACAGGACTTTAACGCGTTCTGTGATTCCGATGAATCCGTGACTCAAAACTTGCCCGGATGGAGAAAATGGTTCAGTGAACTGGTAATGTCCCCCATATTGACGGTGATGAAAAATCGGAGTGGTACCAGAGACGGAAGAAACTCTACTCTGGAGTTGGAGAAATTTATCACCTTTGCAAAACAACTTTGGGAATTTGAAGAGGGCAGATCTGATAAAGATAAGAGTAGCCCTTCCTCCCGTTGCGAAAGTAGCAGCAGCACTACAATGGGCGGCTCTTCAATGGATGGATCAGGGGGTGCAAAGCAGGCTACTAGCGATTCAAGTAGAGGCAGGCGAGGAGGTGAAGCAACTGGCGCCTTGACAGAAAAGTATTCTGCACCTGATCGCCAGGGATCTGAACGTGTGTCTATAAGCTCTGCGTTGATTGGTATTGCCTGCTTGCTTGAAGACGTAGCTGGCGCCGTACAAAAGTTGATTGAAGCATCCGATGAAAGTCGCGGGGAGTACTGCAAAAGTCGTGGAAACGACTTGGCGATAATTATTTGGAAGGGATACTGCCAGCGTTTTCACTCTAGTAGTGGTCGCATGAGCGCTGTAGGTACCGATACGGCGCAAACTTTGTCGCTTGATCTGCGCGTGCTGCGGATGTGTATCGATTTCACCTTTGGAATTTTGACATCGCGATCAGATGTGCCTGCACCAACCGATCAATCTGGACAAAATCTCGAGATCCCCGTTAGTCAAGTGGTTGTGGCCTCGGTGGGATTCGGTTTGGAATGGGAACTCCGGTTGCTGGCTCCGCTTGTGTCTGGTGTCGCAAACCCAAGTGACCTGCAGACTGTGGTGCTTCACCCGAAGAGTAAATTACTTGGCCATATTGTCCGGCGTATGGATTATTTGAAGGAAATGTACGCTCAGTGTTTGATGGTGCTGAAGAAGTGGGATCACACTGAAGCTGGTGAGCGTGGGATTGACTTCTCAGCCAGGACAAATGCACTTCCGTATCTTGTACTAAACCTTCTTTTCGAGTACGCTGTTTTCGTTGATGACATGAATAACGATCATGGAGATGGCAAACAGAGTACGCTGACGTCTCTGGATATCGTCGTGAAGAAACTTGTGGCAAGTATTAGAGCTAGCACTTCACACCGATCTCGTGGTATGGATTCGATCATTTGTTTCGGCGAGGAGGCGATTCGTGCAGCCCATGAGCTTTATGACGACAATACTCTTGAAGCCGACAAAACAAGCATGCTGGATGAACTCGTTAGAATTTCTACGAAGCTTACGGAACACACGTTCGAAAGCCAGCAGAATGCTTCATTGTTGCTGGACTTGCATCAATCTCACCAAAGCGTTGTCATTCCCCCTTCCGCTAGTACAGCCACTCCAAGCGACTCATTTGATGTCGTAGAGAAGCGTGCAGTCATTGTTGGACAAGTCTCAGATTATGTGTCAGCTTCGTTAGATACCAGCACCTCCTCACCGTGCCTATTGAGTGGAGAAGTAGCAACAATGCCAAGCGCGAGCCCTGTTGATCCCAGTCCAACTCCCTCAGCAGATGAAAAGGATCAAGTTCCGAACACTAGTCACCAAAGTCCAGACCGTCGAACAACCACTGGTGAAGACGAAAGCAAAGCCGAGAGCGCAAGCGCGCCAGTGACTCCGCAAAAAGCAAAGACTTTAGATGAATTGGAGTCAAGGTCTTCAGTGTCAAAAGAGCAGCTACCTCCCGCTGGAGCACAATCTGCACCACCCAAGCTAGCTGCTCAAAATGGTGGGAATCCTAAGCGACCAAACCTCAAAGTTTCCCAGTGCATTTACCCGGATCTGGTCGGATGCACAGAAGGACTTGCGTCACTATATCGGCACTTCCCCATGGGATTTCGCCCATTTTTTTCGTTCTACAAGGTGAAAACGATCGGTGATCTAAGCGCATTACCCGTTGAAAGAGTGAGAACTTTTGGACTCAAGGAACCGGTAAGCACCGTTCGAAGGGCTCTTGAGGAGTTTAATGGGCGGAAGGACCGCATGAAGTCTTTGAACGGGAGTCCGTTCCGTCAGAGGAGTGGTTCAGCAACAGCAAGCCCAGCGATTCCTACACCGGCTCCACACAACCCCCCAAAGCGGCCATTCCAGCTGGAAGCCGGAGGCATCGCTCCGCTGGCACTGGAGAAGCGTCAAAACAAACGAACGAAACGATCACTAGTGCTGGATGGAGTAAACGGTGACGACCAGGAAGAGGAGAGTGGGAGAACACGTCGAAAACCAAAGCTGGCAGACCGAGTCACGTTTTGCCTTCAATCTGGAGAGACCGGGGAAACTCGAATCACCCGTCCAGGCGAGGACTCTCAAGACCAGCTGAAGCCTTCTGAGAAGGTCGAGGAAAAGGAGAGTGTACAAGAGAAGATGGACACATATTCGCTCAAACTGTTGCAACATCTGCGCCGATCCGTTTACTACATGGACAAACTTGTAGCTGAGGAGGAGAGCATGCAAAGTGAAGAAGCGAGTTTGCAGACCAGTATCACAACGGTTGGTGGGGTGATCACGAACTACCAAGAAGCGCATGACCTGGTGTCCAGATTAACATCACAGCTCCAAATAGCGGCCGAAACAAGCTCCAAGCGATGCCAGAAACTTCTGGATAAGCGAGTCTCCAAAGGATAAAAATACGAGATCGCGGGATAAAGCGAGAGTTGGTTTTGGGTCGTCATGGAATCGCTAGCATCATGGAATGGGTTGGCAATTGACCGCTCGGAAGTGGCACTGGATGAGGAGGGACAAGGGCTCCTTGGACAGACGCCCCATTGGAACGTACGCAAAGGCAAGTGTAGTGGAGCGCAGGTGGTACTTTATTCGTGTCGGTCAACGCCTCTCAAGCTGGAGCTATGGACGGTGGCTATCGACACGCTGAAGCACTATGTAGCGCCATTCGCTCACCCCAATATCGTCCAGTTTCTTGGAGTGGTGACACCCTTGGAACAGGTTGAGAATGACGTTCCGCCCCCACATGAATGCATCGTCACGGAATATTTGCCGACAAGTCTCTATGACGTGCTTCATCGTGATCGAGTCTGTTTATCGCGGCGAGAGATTGCTTTCATAGCGATCCAGATTCTCCAGGGACTCTTGTTTCTGCACCGCAAACAACAAAGCTTGGGTGTATGCTTGACCAGCAAGAAGGTGATGATGGATGGAGCGAAGGGTGTCAAGCTGCGTCGATTTGGATTCGAGTTGGTGTTGCGATCCGGCAAGGCACCGTCGCAGCTCTCGAGTCCCGCGTTAACGACTGTCTATGAAATGGCACCTGAGCTTCGCACAAGCTCAAGGTCACAGACGCGGTGCTCCACCAACTCGTCGCTGGGTTCATCATCCCCCTCACGATCCAGTCCAGTTCCTTCTCGATGCTCGTCGCAACCTGGAACACCAGCGTCGCCCACGACCGATGACTCCAATGCCGCAGAATTCACGTCCTTACAGCAAGATCTCTATGCTTTTGGTGTCCTGCTCCTCGAAATGTGCGCATGTGAAAAACCCACGAACGAGCTATTCAACCGCATATCCTGTGCAAAACAGATTGATCCTGTCTTCTACAAGGCCCTTGAGCTGACACTGTCGCTAGAAGGTGTTATCGCATCGGAAAATCGGCGGAAAAGCTCTGCACATGTTCAGGCGGATGATTTACTGAACGTGCTAGTGGCAAACGAACAGCACCGAGCTACAG
This sequence comes from Phytophthora sojae, assembly GCF_000149755.1. Lineage (NCBI taxonomy): Eukaryota > Oomycota > Peronosporomycetes > Peronosporales > Peronosporaceae > Phytophthora > Phytophthora sojae. Next base: position 3,613,100 of record NW_009258116.1, read on the forward strand.
AAGAATTGCGGCTCTCGTCGTCATCGTTTCCATCTTTTTTGTATGCTGACCGGTATTTTGCTAGCAAGGAAGCTGAGCAAATTGAAATAAAGGTTCGAGAACGGGACCGCCGAGGAGAAGTCGATCTTAAGCGGCTCTCTGCTGTAGAGCAAGAGCTGTTGGATGAACAGAAAAACTTTGCGGTGCTCGTGCTTCAACTGGAACAAGCTCAGCAAATGGGAGCGCAAGAAACTAAGGAAAAGGAACGACTGCAGAGTCAACTAGAACTGAAAGAGAAGCAATTGCGCCAACGTGATGAGGAAGTAAATCAGCTGAAGGCTAAGATCCAATCACAAGAGGAGCACGTCTCTAGGCTGCAAGTCTCTTTGGATGAAGAACTGAAAAGGATCGAGGCACTACAACTATCTAAAATCGCAGACGCTGAGGAGAAGCAAGGGCTTCTGTTTGAAATACTGAAACTCAAAGACGAGAAGCGCAAACTTAGCATAGAAAAGGAGGGGGTGGAAGCAGAACGCGCGGCGATAGCGCGCAAGGTGGGCGGTGAAAAGGAAACACTGGAAGATCTTGAGGGTCGCTTAACCCAAGCAATTCACCGATGGGAAGAAGAGCAGCGTGTACGACGGAAGATTGAAAGACAGGCTGAAGCAGCCAGTCGGCAACTTCTGCAAATGGAAGAAGAACGGTGTAGTTATTCAAGCGTGCTGCAGCAAAGTCCCACGCGAAAGCTCGCCCCGAAGGAGTCCCTTTCGTACGTACTTGCGCTCAAGGATAAAGAAGTCGATGAGCTGTCTCGTCGGCTTCAAGGTGCACTCGCCAGTCAGGTCTCGTTGCAATCAGATATTTCTCGCCTTGAAGCTAGCTTAAGTGAAGCAAGTGCCGAGAAGGATGCTTTGTTAGCTGAACAAGCTGATGCGCGAAGAGATCTCCTTTCCTTAAACTCTCGAATTGATGAGCACGTTGGAGACATTGCCGCGCTACGCAAACAACTCCAGGGAGCAAACACCGAAATCGAGGTGTTGAAGGCCAGAATTGCCGATTTTGAGGAAGAATTGGATCGGCAAGCGAAGAAGAAAGCCGAAGAGGGTAAGTGTGATGGTGGTGACTGTGCATGACACTTACGGACCCACACTTAACAGGTTCTAACTTGCCTGTTGTGTTTCCACAGATAAAGCTCGCAAGCTAAAACAGTGCCTCACTCCTCAATGCGATGCCCCACGGTACCTTGTGGGTGCCTCAGGATACTGCAAAGAGTGCGAAGAGCGTTCTGGTCGAGCTCCGTTTGTACGCGACGCGAAGAAGCAACGACATCGTCGTCACCGCAGTTGGGATGATGCGAGTATCGGTGGGGTTGGCGTGCGCAAGGCTGTCAAGAATATTCCGATTATGAAGCTGGTTCGTGTTCTCACAGGAGGCGACAATGAAGACGCTCGGGTGGAGGATGCAGACCAGCAGCAGTTACTGAAAGCACTCAAGCAGCTAACTTCGCTGCTAAAGTCCGATGACAGCCTGAAGGATGACCTTCCGGAATGCCTCGTGATCAAGTCAGTGCTGACGCTCATGCACCAGCATCGAAGTAACCTCGTGCTTCAGCTCGAGTGCTGCAGATGCTTGAGTGTAGCGGTGTTCAATCACGACCGCAACCGTCTCATAGTAGTAGCAGAAGGTGGCGTCGACCCTGTTGTAGCAGCGATGAAACTCTTCCAGTTGGAACCCAAGATGCAAGAAGCAAGCTGCGTGTTGTTGACGAACCTTGCGCACAATTGTGGTAGGGCTGTTCTGTAGTCTGTATTCCGTTCACTTATCTAACATTTTCCTGATGATAGAGACCAATCGTAAGCGGATCCTTGACGGAGGCGGAATCGATGCAGTGCTACAGGCGATGCAAACGTTTCCCGAGCATCCTGGTGTGCAGAAGCGTAGCTGCTGGGCTTTGTTGACGCTAGCAGGATCAGGTACTGTTACTAGAGACTGATGACAGGCTAGTTGGTACACTTCACAATCTAATTCGTGGGTTGTGAACTAGACTTGATGTGTGACAGCATTGCAATGCGAGGTGGTCTGGGCGCTATCATAGCAGCGATGCTCAACTGCCCTGCGGACGACCATGTCCAATACTACGGGAGCTGGGCTCTGGTCAACTTGCTTTCAGGTACCGAGCGCCTGCAGGCTTTTGCACGCCGTGAAGGGGTACGGGAAGTGGCCGAAGCTGCCCATGCCTGCTTTCCAGAGCATGAGGGCATTCAGGAGAAGACGCTTGAGATTTTGCGGTTACTTGGATGACATTGGTGAGTTCCTCTATTGTATTTTATACGACGATTATTGCTCTGCAAAAGAGTACTGAGCGTCCTTGAGCACCAGCTCCCCTGCCACATTAGATGCTAGCGAGCACTGAGTGGAAAACGCATCGCCTGGACTGTACGGAACAATCCGCTGCCCTTGTAGCCCAAGGAAAATTCCGTCTTCGCATGCTACTCCAAAGCAGTGCTCAACAGCAGCACTCACTTCCAATGCGACTACACCCGGCAACTCCGCACGATGACGATAAACACGGCAACTATCAGGCACGTCAAATGAGCGATTAGACAGACCCAGTACCGCCGACACTGAACTCTACACTACACCGTAGTAGCACGTACCGAATCTTGTTTGGTTGTGTGTTAGCCGCTGCATTCTCACTCTGGAGAGCGAGCACCACGCTGGAAATCTGTAGTGAGATCTGAAGATGTCTTGCATCGGCTTTACCGCCATTGGATGTCGGCAAAATCGAAAGCATTCGTTCTCTGCTCGTGTCGACTTGGAATTCTTCGGGCTCCGACGAAAACCCGTTTTCCCAATGAAGAGCAAACGTTGTCAGCGGCTTTGTCGGCGTGACCAACACACTAACGCGACCGGCGTTGAGGTAGCCATAACGCTTACTTCTCATCCCGTTCCATGCGTCGTTTTCCGCAGCGAGACGGCGGCTGTCCAGTGACTTGCCGTTCACGGTGATACTTCCGTACAGGTTGACCACGCTATCGTCGGAGCCGATATCGATGGTTGAGCTTCCCACGCCGATAGTCAAATCCTTGGCTTTGGAACCAATATCTAGACTCGCTCCTGGTGCGCCGACCGTGATGTCACTCGTGGACTTACCACCAATATTGATTTCGGACGAGTGCACGGAGAGCGATGAACCGTTAATTGTACCTGCACCTGTTATTCATCGTCACAAAAAGCACATTAGTATTTCAAAATGTAGGAGTGCAACAACGCCTTGAATACCACATACCGGATAACGACACAGCTTCGCCCTGCAGATTGACCTTGCCGACCTCCTCGCCACCGATATTAACCTCGTCTGCTTGTTCACCGACAACTAGCGTTTCCATTGCATCCACTACCACGGACTTCCCTGTCAATGAGACCTCCGACGCTACAAAAAATACAAATGAGAAATTCACATGCGTGAGTGAACGATTCCTCAAATCAATCAGATCATCAGAACAAAAACCAACCTTCAGAGCCGACGGTGATGCTGGAGCTAAATAGTTCCAGTTTGCTTTCACTGGGCGGAAGAACAGTCGCATTCGCACCAGGTCCTCCGATAGTCACATGCGTCGCCTCGATGGATGCAATTTCCGTTTTTCCTTTGGGCCCCACGCGAAATTTGGGAGGGTTGGCTCTGACGGCAACGTCTGTAATAGACAGTAGCGAGTCTTTAGTGGAGGAGCCGTTAAAGTGTACGCGTCCCGATATGGTCGTGACGGCTTGGGTATTGTGCGAGTTAATGGCCACCGAACGCGAGGCATCGATTTGAACTACCGATGACGCCACCTTGACCACTTGTTTAGAGGCATCAACATCGCCGATAACAACCGACGGAGCACTGCCACCGACAGCTACCTTTTTGGTAGCATCGAGTGAGGTACTAGTACCCTCAACTTTTACCGTCGAGAATCCAGCTCCGCCTACTTGAACGGATGGCGAAGACGCACCCAGTAGGACTTCGTTCGAGTTGATATGCAGCTCGGATAAGCTGGTCGCTCGGTTATCGAGTGTGATGCGCTGTGATGACACATTAAACCGGCCTCCCCCAACTTTAACCTGCGTAGTATCGTTCACACTGCCAGCCTTATGGTTAAACGAGACCAGCCCGTGGATGTTAACCTCATGGGTCGCGCTGTGCGTGCCGATCTCTGTAAACGACGAGGCCGCCTGATGGAGTCCGGCATTGATTGCCACAGTTCCGTAACTCGATTCCGAATCGGTAGCTTGACCTCCAATCAGTGTTACGTCACCACCAATATCCAACCCGTTGCCGCCCACAATTCGCACATCGCCACCTTCTTTTTGTGTCGACGACGTCTGCCCGACAACTTCCAGAGTAATGCTCTTGACTTCTTCTGCTTCCAGCGCTCGTGCACCATCCTCTTCGTCGATGCTGCTGCTGCCACCAACTGCTTCAGGAACCGAGATTCGTACTTTCTCGCTTGAGGAAGAACCGACGAAAAGTGTGTTCGTGTCAAGGTTCAGAGGTCGGGACGTTGACAAGCTAGACGCGTTTTGGTCGTGCTTTATCCTCAAGCCACTGCCGATGCTAACAACTCCATGCGTGCCATCCAACGTGATACCCGACGATGTAGGATGCTCTGACTTGGTGTTGGCCACTGTAACAGTGCCAGCTGGATCAACAAAGAGTAGAGACTTTCCTCCAGCGCTCGTGACGACAGCTCCAGACCGCGATACGAGATTGAGATCACCCTGCTCCTTCACACCACCAGAACTGTTCGCAGCTGTAGTCATCATAGTACCATCATCAAATACAACACCCTTCCTGGCACTCAAGTAATCAGCCTCGACCATTGGGGCTAAAAGTTACCACACGAAAAGCAACCAACGCACACGTCAGCTTCTTGATATATAGACACACAAATCAGTAGCAACATCTCCACACTTACAGTTCACTCTATGCGTAAACGACGACGTTCCATTTGGAAAGAACGCTACGCCGAAGAAACTCTTGGACTCCTCCGACTCCACCGCGCGACGTCCTATCCTCAGCTCGCCGTCGTCAAAGGTGATCATCCCTTCCGAGTACACCGTGTTCGAGTAACCTACGCATAATACCATCAATAAATAAGCCTTTCAGTCACACCTCACCTCCTTCATCGATCCAGACTATGAACCTGCACGTCACGTACCGCTCTTGAGGAAAATCTGCGCCTTGTCCTGCGCCACGACCGTGAAGCGGTTGTCCACCGTCGTGCCGAACAGGTCGTTCTGGTGCGACTCGAAGAAGTCCGACTGCGTGAGGTAGATGGTGATGCAGCTCATGAGCGCGAAGCTCAGCAGCGTGAGCACGCCGATGGCCGTCCAGAACACGTCGTGCTCCTCCTCCCGCTTCTTGCGTCTCCGCAGCGTGATGCGCTGCAAGATGCCGCCGCTGGACCTGTACCGGAAGCTGCGCACGTCCGAGTCCGAGTGGAAGAAGCCGCGCCGGCCTCGCAGTCTGCGCAGCCGCTGCACGCCGATGCCCGCCGACTGTCTGGCCGCGTTCGCGACCTCTTCGTCGTCGTCGTCCAGCATCAGGTGGTCGCTGCGCAGCTCGTCCCCGGGGGATTCCATTGGGATGGCCTGGCGACCGCGGCGGTACGCGTGCTCCTCGTCCTGCGCGGACTGCGCGTCGTCGTCATCGTCGAGATCCTCCTCGTCCAGCTGCTCGTCGTCCTCCTCGCTGCGGGACGAGTCGTCGTAGTGGCTCTGGGCGTCCGCACCGTCCAGCGTGAGCGCGCGCCGCCCGCGGCCAGGCGGCGGCACGGAGGCGCTGTCCACGTCGATCACCTCGTGCCGCGGGGAGGACATGGCCGTCCGGGCTCAGGTCCGAAGTGACGTGCGAGTAAACACGGGATAGTTAACCGTAATTTACAGGTAGATAGGTGTAAATTTCGAGTACTTTTACAATTGTATACATCTCTGAGCATGAGACGCACGCAGGGGGTACATTGAAGTGAGACGCAGGGGTACACTTGGGGGTACACTTGCAGGCACGTTGCACCAAGGTCTCATTCGCCATTTTGCCTTCAACCATGACAAGCGGCCAAGCGACCACCGACAAGTACGTGCTGTACTCGTACTGGCGCAGCAGCTGCTCGTGGCGCGTGCGCGTGGCGCTCGAGTGGAAGGGCATCCCCTACGATTACCGAGCCGTTCACCTGCTGACCGGCGGCGGCGAGCACCTCAAGGACGAGTACACGGCGCTCAACCCGAACCAGGTGCCGCCTGCACTTGCCCCTCTATAGAGAGATTTCAGACGCGCTCGAAGCTAACTTGACTTGATATTACGACTTGAAACGCAGCGCCTGCCGACGCTCGTGGTGGACGGCCACGCGCTGCCGCAGTCCACCGCCATCCTCGAGTTCCTGGAGGAGACGCACCCGGAGAAGCCGCTGCTGCCCAGCGACCCGTTCGCTCGCGCCCAGGTGCGCAACTTGTGTGGCATCATCGGCTGCGACATCCAGCCGATCCAGAACTTGGCGGTGCAGGTTAAGGTGAGGAGGATGCAGTGCAGCGAGTTGAGTCGGCTCTTGAACGGTGGTAGTATAATAACCTTACTGCGTTCGCGAGTGATGATGAGCAGGCGACCGAGAACGTCCCGGAGGAGCAGCGGCCGGCCAAGAAGCAGGAGTGGGGCAGATTCTGGACCGAACGAGGCTTTGAGGCTTTCGAGAAGGAGCTTGCCAAGACCGCGGGCACGTACTGCTTCGGAGACGAGGTCACGCTTGCGGACTTGTACCTGCAGCCGCAGATTTATAACGCCAACCGCGTCGGCGTGGACATGAGCAAGTATCCGACGATTGTCCGCATCGCCGCGGCGCTGGAAGCCTTGCCAGCGTTCCAGAAAGCCCACCCGTCTCAACAACCCGATGCCGTCAAGTAGGCCGCTTTGTCCAGTAAGTAACGGATTTTACCGAATATAAGCCGGTCTTCTAATTCTCATGAGCCCCTGCAAACCGAGCGATTCTGACGAGGGGACTTGTATTCGGGTGAGGACTTATATTTCATGGAAGCGTTGCATCAAGGCTGGTTCTGTACTAAGGAAGACCTACTTTTCTTGGTTTAATTCTCTACGAGCTCGCAAAGGAGCGTCTCGCTCGTTGTAAGAACCTCAAGATCATCGCATTGGTTCGTCTTAAGGAATTGACGCCGTTCCCATTCACTGACAAGCTGGCCAAATCGAGATGCCAAGAAGTTTGCTTACGCTTAGGTAGGGCCGCTAAATCAGGGTGCCTGGAGGTACGCTCAAGCTCACATCAATAAGCTTTTGGGTAAGAAGCAGCCCCTCGAGTACATTAGCCGTGGGGGGTTTAACCGCCTCCGCACTTGCAGCAGCAGCAGCAGCATAATATAGTTTTGAACGAAGTGTTTGGGCCGCACAAGTAAATTCTAGGCCGTGCAAAACGCTGCAAAAGCGCAAGTAGGCGCTCAATGCTCGTCACGAAAAAGATGAACACTCGTTCAGTTTCGTCTTCTTTAGTAGTTTACATGTAGATCTTTGTCTATGCTGATGAAGTATTGTGAGTTCTACTCTAATTTTCCGAGCGGGGCGGATTGAATCGACCGTGGCAAACCACCGACGAATCGCCAAAGCACTTGGGTTGACTAAAGTCGCCCGGCTATGCCCCCTTGACTCCCTACTAAGTACGGATTGGGCTTGACATGCGGGCACAGAACCATATGTTTGTTGGCCGGCGATTCGGCAAATGACTTGATGTTTGTATTGGTCGGTTGGACAGGGGCCCCAAAACAGACCCGATTCGGCAAATTTGGCCGGAATTCACAAGACATGTAGCGAGATCGGTTAACGACCACAATTCGTTGCTTTTTCCCGGTACATCGTATCGTTATGAAGCAAAACCAATAGGGTCGGAGCTCCAAAGCAAACAGAGTTCGGGCGAACATTTTTAAAAATCTAAATGTTAGAGTACATTTATAAAAATAGATGTCCGGTTTTTTATTTGATACAGGACTTCTATTTTCAGGCACTCCAACCTATTCCTGACCGGACTTCTATTTCTGCAGGTCTTGTATTCGGGAAAATCCGTTAAGTATCCGGCCGAATAAGTGGTAATGGACACGTCTCTATTGAGTTTGCTTGAAAGATCGCAACTTCTCCTTGACTGCTTTCAGGTGCTTCTTGATAGTCCGGACCTGCTGCTTGTCCACTTCTCCTTGAGCCTTTTCTAACGCTAGTGCAACTTCCATCTCCTTCTTCAGCTTGACATACTGCTCCTGGGACAAGTTGTCGCCAAAGGGAGAGCTCAAGAGCAAGTTCGCATCGACGCTGTCTCGAAGTGTGCGCAGGGTATTTGCAAAGTCGCGAATGCAGCGCTGGCGACGGTAATTGAACCACGGCTCGAAGTGGGGCGACTTGACGAACGCTGTGTACAATGCCTTCCACTTGGCTTGCTTGATCTGCGGGGGCAGCTGCCGAGGCTTGATGCTGGACAGCAAGCCCGGCAGCGTAAATGGTTTCATGTAGTCCTCAGCACTCATGTACAAATTCGACCGTCTCCCACCAGCTTTCCAAATGCCGAAGTATTGCTCGAACGGGTGCAAGAAGTCCTTCGTGAGCTTTCGGAAGTGCTGTTTTCGAGCAAAGCAAGTTCGGTTAGCAGGTTTGTACGTACTCGCCATAGCAGAACGAGCTGCCTACCTTCCGCAAAATCGCGTTGTTGATAGTGACGTAGGGCTCTTCTTCGTGGCTTGAAGTCTGGGTAATCTGAATTTCCGGGGGTGAAACGAGTTGGCGCAGCACAGTGTTGTCTGGAACCGTGTAGCGTGGACAGCGTCTCAATAGCTGTGTTCGACAAATTCATCCGACACACATCGTCAAAACACCGAGTCTTTCAGCGACCAATGCAACAAAGATGCTTACCATGGGGCGGTGACTGTTTTCAAAGTCGTCGAGTTCAACATTCTTTTGAATGCGAAGACAGATTGTGCCGGTTTCATCCACTTCACCAGCAGCTTCAGCTCCACTGGCACCTAATTTCATATAGGTTAGTTCAGTCATGGCAATCTACAGTGTGTTCTAGTTTCTTGAATTCCAACCTTTTCTTTGCTGAGATTTTGCACTTGGAGGCTCAAGGAAAGGGAAGACTAGTGCGTTCGGCCAGTGACTCAATGACTGCACAAGGAGAAAAGGGGAATGGCGATTAGAAATAACATGCCGTATCGACAGCGAACGATGTACGCACACAGGTACCTTCATGAAAAATGGGTTCGTGGTTCCAATCACTGTCACATCTTTCCGGTTGCTGACACCGTTGTTCTGCCGTCGTGCGAGCGTCTACAGTTCTCGTATAAGCATGATAAGATTACTGGATATTCCCCCTGAAGCAATAAAAGATTTGAAGTGAAACTCACGTCAAAGTCAGCTTCGTACACGGTGAAATATGGTCGGCAATCACCCTGAAACTGCAGCGGAGCTATCAAACTGGCCACAAGCGATCGACTAATTAGTATCAAGCTGTTGACATGCTGAAGGCGAGGGATCGATACCTGGTAAATGCGAGAGCAGCCTGACTGCACGTTCTGGCATGAGGAGATAAAATGAGGAAACTCTCGCCAGTGATCGCAAGCTGCCACAAAAGCCACAGTGATTCCTCCAGGCCCACAAAACTGGAATACAGCCCAATATTCTGAGAATGGCATTCAGAGACAGGGATAAGTTCCATGACAGGAGGACAAGAGTGTGATGCAGCATCATGCAACCAATATCAAGTCGCACCTCAAACGGAGTCGACTGGTGCGTTCGCTTTGAGAGAAGAAGATCCCCGAACGAAGGCGATGGTGGGTGTTGTCTCTTGGAGACCACAAAGTTCCCACCTTTGACCAGCACTGTTTCCTCGGTATCTTCTTCCTCGTCATCGTCGTCATCGTCGATGTCGTTGAAGTTGGGCACATCGGTGGCATCATCTTCTCCCTCGACAATGAAATGCGAGTGAAGAGGCGAGTCGCCGTCCGACTCGTACGTAGAATCCAGATGCTCGTAATCGAGGAGCTTCGGGATGATGCACGAAATGTAAGTACCCGCCAATGGCAACACCACGGGCGTATCGTACACAACTTCAGGCCTGCAACGCAACAGTTAAATCAGCAGCAATCCCTTCAGCATATAGCAGAAAAGTCATCGTGTTGCATACCACGACTTGATGTTGTTGTAAACCGCGGCCAACACCTGCGGTCCGACCTTGAAGAAGAGCGGCCCGATCACCCACAGCACGCGGTCGTACAGATCCACGTAGGGTTTAGTGCTGACCAGCACCAGAGCCTTCTGGAAATATCCGCGCGTGCGGGACTCGTCCTTCTGCTGGCGGAAGAGCACGAAGCCGAACAGGAGCTCGCGGCTGTTGCACGGAAGAGGAAGAAGCCGCAGTCTCCAGTTAGCAGAAGGAACTTAGGATGGCCACGGCAATGGCTGCAACTGACTCGTCGGCGTTGTCCCGGAAGCGCACGATGAACTGCGTGTCGCCCTCGTCCTGGTTGTTGCAATGCGGCAGCGACAGGTGCGCCAGACTCGTCTTGGCGGCCTCCGAGAGGCTCGTCGGCGGGTGCAGCGCGTCCAATTTCTGCCCCGAGTCGATGTCGAACACGACGGTCGCGAGCGCTCGCAAGCCGTAGGCGGCGGCAGCGTCCGCGTCGGTGTGCACCGCCTCCATCATGGTGCCTTATGTCGGATAACGGCTGAGTTAGAATCTCTCATTGTTAAGTCGTGCTATTGGCTGAGGAAATGGATATGCCCTCTCATTGGACGAGATAATCCAGGAAGAAACTAGGAAGTACGTCAGCGGGTATATCGCTATCAATTTTCATTTTTTAATCAAGTTTCATGGTTCTTATTTTTATTTTTTTATTACTTATTGTTTTTTAGTGCGAGTCAGAGGTTGCGTTCGCCTTAGCCCGGTAAGCAGGGCAACTGCATCATTCGTCGATGCTAGTCTTACATTATCGTGGGCTGTTGATCTTGCTTGCCATTCGAGTCTCCAGTGCCTTGGAATCCTACAAGGATCTTTGACCAGCAATTCTAACAGCTACTAGGCTTGCTTTCTACAGTGAAATCTGCCAGTTTGGTGGTCGGCAAACACCAGTGTAGGCGTCTATCGTATATTCTCTGTTCCACCGTACTATCGCCATTGGGGTTTAATGGGGTCCACATAATTCTGTATCAGCCAATCCGATTTCAGTAATTTTGATTACTGCAAGGATTTCAGCATAACAGGCGATTAAACCTCGTTTTGAAGGAAGCCCATGGCGCGTTGTACAAGGGCTTAGTGGCGTCCAAAGTTTGGTCCCCTACTGTAGATCATTTCAAATATGCATAGCGAAAGTCCCAGCTAATATCACTCAATATTGAGAGACTTACGACAAAAAACTCACTGTACCCAAAATACAGTCTCGAAAATACAAGTTATCTTCTTATACGCGCCTTGCGATTGGCTTAGAAATTGATGTTTTGTAGCCGTGATGAGAAGCACTCTTTTGGTGTTCTTTTCACTGAAAACGAAGTACAAATAGTAAAGTTATTGTATATTTCATGAAATGGCGATAGTACGGTGGAACAGAGAAGTACTGCTCGTCGCATCTCCCGAGTTCCTTTGTGCTGTAAGTTGCAAGTTGCAGGGTGAAGAGCAATTCTATGTTGCCTACACGCAATCGTTGAAAAAGCAGTGAGACGCAGCTATAGCGCACTTGAGTGCTCATGCTCTGCTTGCCGGAGTGGATCGCATCACATGGGTGCGAATGACTTTGGCCGTTACCGGGGACTCGCCGCAGGTTATCTACCTAAATTGTATCTAGCTCCGACCTAGATTTTAAGCTGCTACCTAGATATCTTGTTTTGGCCAATCGGCGATCTGTGGTTTGAAACGCATCGCCTTCATCCGAGATGCTGGGGCGACGCGGCCTCGGCGCCGCGCAGTGCGCGTGGCGCAGCTCCTGGGCGCGCGCCGTGTCCACGAAGGCCTTGTCCAGACGCTCCTCCATCCGCGACGCGCGTCTGCTGGACAGCGGCTCGCGCGTGGCCGTGGGCGGCTGGGTCAAGTCGGTGCGCAAGCACAAGTCCGTGAGCTTCGTGAACGTCAACGACGGCTCGTGCCTGGGCGAGCTGCAGATCACGCTGCCGGCCGAGGAGTCGGAGGCGGCGGCGACGCAGTCGCTGGGCGCCAAGATCAGCGACATCACCGTCGGCTCGAGCGTCTACGCGGAGGGCGAGCTGCGTGAAGTGCCGGGCGGCAAGCAGAAGCGGCTGGAGCTGCACCCGAGCACGCTGGAGGTGCTGGGCAAGTGCGACATCCAGAAGTACCCGCTGCAGAAGAAGTACCACTCGCTCGAGTTCCTGCGCGAGAACCTGCACCTGCGGGCGCGCACCAACACGTTCGGGGCCGTCACTCGCGTGCGCAACGCGCTCGGGTAAACGCCGCGCATGATGTTTGAGAGAAGATACCTTCGTTTGGGGTGGTGTTGCTAACGATTCGGGGTTTTTTCATGATAAATTGTAGTCAAGGATTGCACTCGTACTTCCAGAAGAACGACTTCCTGCACTTGCACAGTCCGATTCTGACCTCGAACGACTGCGAAGGAGCCGGCGAGATGTTTCGTATTGCCAAGATCGGTGAGTAGCTCGAGCTGGACGAGATGGAGATACTTGGGTATTGAACTAATAACTATGATGTGTTGCATTACTGCTGTGCTGCAGATGGAAAGGATGAGGAGTTCTTTGGCACGCCGACCTATTTGACGGTGTCCGGCCAGCTGCACGGCGAGATGTACGCCTGCGCGTTGAGCAAGGTGTATACCTTCGGGCCAACCTTCCGTGCTGAAAACAGCAACACTACCCGTCACCTGGCTGAATTCTGGATGGTCGAGCCTGAAATGGCTTTCGCAGGCCTTGAAGAGTGCGTTGCCTCGGCGCAGGGTGCGGTCCAGAGCTCTGTGACGCATGCGCTTGAGACGTGCTCGGAAGATATCGCCTTCTTCAACAAGAACTACGACAAGCAGATCGCCGAGCGCCTAGAGCGCGTTGTGGAAAAAGACTTTGCCCGCTTGACGTACACGGAGGCCATCGATGTTCTTCAAAAAGCGGTGGCGGAAGGTAAGGGCAAAGTGAGCTTTGAGAAGAAGCCGGAGTGGGGTATGGACTTGCAGACGGAGCACGAGCGGTTCCTCGCGGAGAAGTACGTCGGTGGTCCGGTGTTCGTGACGGACTATCCTGCCGATATCAAGGCATTCTATATGCGCAAGAATGCGCCGGATATGCAGGATCGGGAGACCGTGGCTGGTATGGACCTGCTGGTGCCGAAGATTGGTGAGCTTGTCGGTGGCAGTGTTCGCGAGGAGCGTTTCGAGGTGCTGGAGAAGAAGATGCGTCATTTGGGCCTGCTCCCTGAAGAAGACCTTGACGATGACAGCATTACTGCTGCGGGTGGTGACCTCGACTGGTACCTGGACTTGCGCCGCTTCGGTTCGGTGCCGCACGCTGGTTGGGGGCTCGGCTTTGAGCGGCTTGTGCTTTTTGCCACGGGGATGGACAACATCCGGGATGTGATTCCGCTGCCTCGCTTCCCTGGCCAATGCAAGCACTAGACGATTGCCGGCCCGCGGTGAAATGCACGAAGGGAAGGATCGCGTTTCATGGTGTACAGATGCTGATTTCATTTTGCACATTTCGTCTTGTTTGTGGTTGATTTTTGTACATGGATGTCCGCTGGTCGTCCTGTGCGCCTTAACCGCGTGTATCTTTCTGCTTTATCGATCCTCGCTCGTCATCCTGTGTGCGCGGCGCAGTTTACATATATAGTGACCACCAACGAGGCTGGTGGTCGGTCCCTGGGGCACCTCGTGCCAGCTCTACTGTTGCACGTCGATATTTTCCTCGCAACTGTATCGAGGGTGCAATCTGCTCGCTAGCGCCGCCAATCACTGCGGAAACAGCTTGCCCAGTAGGTCACGGTTGATCTCGAAAAGCTTGTTCTTGTCCTCTAGCAGCACCGCATTTTCTTGCTGCAACGCCTTGCGCTCGCTCTGCAGCGCGTCTACCTCGCGGTTCTTGGTGTCCAGCATGTGCTTCAAAGCTTCATTCTCCTCTGCGAGGAACTTCACTTGCGCTTGGAGGCGGTTAGTATACAAGCTGTTTCCGAGCAAATAGTTGTGCAGCGAGGCAAGGTTCTCGTTTTGGTCGTCAGCCTGCTCTTGCCTCGTGCCCACGTCCTTTCCTTCACCCGACGAAGTCCGCGACTTCTTGATACGTAAGAGGATGTTCACTGGGTCGCTGAACGAGTTCGAGAATTCAGGGCTCTGGCCTGGATTCACTTCGGCTCGGGGCCCTGGTGCCATAGACAGCGACTGAGCTAAGCGGTCGGGACGGCTATCCATGGCTGGGACGACAATGCCCTGAGGTGCGCTTGGTGCGGAGAACCCACAGAATCCGTTGTAGTCGAAGTGCTGCTGAGACTGTTGCTGGAGAACCGGTTGTTGCTGTTGCTCGGAGCCACCGGCTTGCTGTCGTTGAATTAGGCGGCTGCGCACAATGTTCAAGGTGGGCAGCGCGGTTGATGTGGGCGTCGCAGCCGTGGCGAACCCGCTCACTTGTGAAGATCCACCATCCGAGCTTGCCCGACTGCTGTTGCACATTGATACATTGTTGCTGCAACCTGGCATCGAAGAGGACGCCATAAACCCTGACGCGCTCATCGACGGCACCGTCGATTTGTTGACGAGCGAGCTAGACGCATCGGTGGGTGACGCCAGTGGTGCCTGTATTGTGGCACTTGCGAGGTAGTCCTTCCTGTCGAGTTTCTTGGCCTTCTTCTTGCACTCCGTAGCTGCCACAGGGGAGATAACATTGTTCAGCTCCGGCAAATAGTGGCGAGTCAGACCGTCTTGTGGGAAGCCCAACACCCCGTTGGATGAAGCTCCGTGGGGCGTCGTCATGGCACTTAGTGGCAACCCGTTAATTGCAGGCTGGATGGGGACCGCTGAGGTGTTCATCTGAATGTGCATCCCGGTACTTTGGGTAGAGAAGCCGTCCGAGTTGCTGTCCCCAGCGGAGGGGAGCTTCCGCTTCCCACACGGGGACAACTTCTTCGACGTTTGGCCTGCACCCGACGCGGTCGTCGTGTTGGACGTGGTGCTGCTGGCGCCACTGGCGGGCGCTCGCCTCGGAGCCTTTTTGCGCTTGATGAGCTGGAGCAGCTCCGGCTGGTTCTCTCTGAAGTAGGGGTGGCTGAACGTGCAGATGTCCGTCTTGGACTTGGTCCACTTGCGGAAGCCGAAGTAGTTGAGCTGGCGCTGGAAGCTGTGGAAGTTGGTGTGGTTGAAGTACTTGGGCAGGATCTGCTCCGTGACGGTCACGGGGTCCAGGATCTGCAGGGCCAGGCCATCTTCCGACCACCGGATCACGCGCGAGCTCTCGACGTCGAGGATCTCGTACAGCAGCAGCAGGAACTTGGGCGCCTCGGGCTTCGCGCGCTTGCCGCCCTCCTTGATCGTGGCCAGGTTCCATCCGTTCGGCTGCTGCGGGAGCGGCTGCGACGACGAGGCCGAGGATGCAGCCGCGCTGGCGGTCTCGGCCGCCCTCGCGGCGCGCGGCTTGGGGGCTCGGCGCTTGGAGGTGGCGTCCACGCCCACACCCAGGGCGTGGCCGACGTCCGGCTCCTGCTTCATGTCGATGCGAGGCGGCGGTTGCGTGACAGGGTCCATGAGCGTCGCCTGCGCCACCATGGACGAGGGCGTCAACGCAGCTCGGGGGTCTTGCGGCGAATGCGCGTGTGCTGCTGGAAAAAAGAAGGCGGTCGGATCAACCGCCGCGCAATCTTCCGCAGATCGAAGGAAAAAGCGAGCGAGCGAGCAACCGTCCGCGGTCTTATTCTTAGGCGGATCTTTGGCTGCGGCGTGCGTGCGTGCTCGGTGGCCAGGAAAGCCTCGGGCTGCCTGCTCCGGCGGGGCGGTCAAACCAACAAACAAACGGTCGCTCGATGACCGAAGCTCTGGAGACAACCGATGCAGCGCGATGGCGCTAGATGCTGGCCGCTTCGGTGCGAGTAACTGCGGGGGTTTCGGCGAATCTTAGCGAGTGGGGGCTGCCACTCACTCCTTGAGGTTTCTTTTATTTGCTTCTCTTTTTCGCCCCGAGCGATGCATTGCCGAGTCGATGGGGAAGATTTCCGCGCAGTTGGGTTCGCGAAATCGACCAATGGGCGTGCGCTGTGCCTTCTGCGCGCGTTCCTTCCTTTTTCTCGAGAGACGTTCGAAAAATCAGTGCCGCCTGATTGGCTGCGAGCTGATCCGCGTGTATCTTCAATTGCCGGGAGGGTTTTGTGTGGCTACATAACGTATAACAGAAGCGCTGATCTTCTTCGCACGAGGTCAGCCTCTGCCCCCACGCATGGCTCAACCCTGCGTTGCTCTTACTAGCTCAGCTCCGTAGCAATATAATATGGATGAGCAACCCGCCACCAGAGCTGTGGAGATAGGCAAGCCGGAATTGCATTGAGCAGTCTGCAAAAAGAGCAAAGTAGCTTTCGCCACAACAGAGCTGCAGGAAGAGGCGATGGTATTGGGTATTTGTTGGTTGTGAATCAAGATCAACAAAGTAGAACATGTGCGCATGAGTTGCTGCGATCGCGTGCGGTGAATGGTGAAGTGTACGATGCGCCAAGTTTCTAACTCGTTTTAAAAGGGCTGGGTCACGCCTCCTAGGAGCCCTGGGGGGGGGGGAGCCCGAAAAGTTGGGGCTCCTGGGCTTCTGCGTTAAATAGGTTAAGTGAAAGGAGCCCTTCACAACTGCGAGAGCCCTCGTTAAGGGATCCCCCCTACAGGTTAAATAGCTTACTTCCGATTGACTGTAGTGTGCGGTCTTCAGGTTCAAACTTCGACTTTTGGAAGCAAGCTGTACTTTATCGCCGCCACGTTCTGCGCCCTTATCTATTTAGTGCAGGCCACATGACCATGCTGTAGCTACGCTCGAACGCGAAGGGCATCGAGGATGTCGATTTTCTGCGAGATGGAGGAACTCCCGCTAAACCGGGTCTCAAGGAATAAATTTAGATAGCATAAACCAATCAGGACAGTGCGTCAACTCGCTTTTTCGCCAAGTTGCAACTGGTACAGCCAAGCGCGAAACCAACCATATTCAGAGATTCGCTTTCAATGACCGAAAGAGCCACTTTAACGGGTGGCATGGACACTTTAACGAGCGGGTGATCCTACCGTAGCACCCCATAAAAGTCTATTTCTATAGCGCGACGCCTAATCGCGCTGATAAATGTCTAGCTTATATTACCGTACCTTGCTGGAAAAAGTATGCAAGAGTAAATGACTTCATAACGTGAGTTAATCGAAACGGGTCAGTCAACTTTTGAGTGCATTGAAAAGTCGTTCCATGTGAGTTGTGCATGCGGGCGTCGTGCCGACGACATACAAACAACAAATGGACGAAAAGATAGCTTACGTTTAAAGCATCCCTGTTTTTACTTAACACATGCAAAGCTTCCTTCAAGTTGAAGTAGACACGTTTAAAAACGAAATTCATTGGTATACACCATTTCCCATGCAGGTTTCCCAACCAAAGTGGTTCAAATCATTTTTTTGGGAAAAACCTCATATCACTTTTCCCAGGTATTTTCAAGCAAAGTCTGTCATAAATAGTGTTGTTTATTACCAAGTTAATAACTCCTAATAACTGGTATTAAGATTTTTAGATATCTAATACCGATTGGTAATACCATTATGTAAAGATTGTGTTTGGTAAACTGCCTTTTTTGTGTGCAATCTAAAACTCCGGGCAGAGTCCGCAAGAATGCGCTTGTCCTCAATACTAGGACTTCATGCTTGTTCCCACCTAAAGTCTTCCAACTACTAGGAAGGTATGATGGGCCCATAGTGCTAGCCTCATCCCGTCCTTGTTTTTTTTAGCTAAAGTAATGGACAGCAAAATTCAGGTGTTAGTGCCTGCCTCTAAGATTCATGATAAGGTCTCATATGGCCAAAAATCTTAAGTAGAAGCGAAGATAGATCACAATATCGAAATCATCGTACTTTCGTGGGACAGAGAAGTAATTATTTACATGGCTACGCACTTGTCCGCGTCGCTGCTGGTTCCGCCCTTTGTCTTGATGCTTCTGGCCCTGGGGGCGCCACCCCGCCCCAGGACGAGCACCCGTCCGTGTCGCCGCTGTCCGCTGTGTGTCTGTCAGCTGTAGCTGAATGAATGAATGAACCAATGAATCAATGAATGAATCAATGAATGAATGAATCAATGAAGGGGATTCAATCAGAATCCGTCAGTCAGTCGTGTCACTAAAATGAAAGATATGTCACTAAATATATGTACTGTAGTACCGGTACATTACCGGCCATTTGCAACCCAGGTTGTATTTCTGGCGGTCCGCTGCCTGTGATTGGCCAGAGTGTATCGGCCAGGATTTTGGCTGGTACTGCGCCCAATAATTTTGGGGTTTCGTTTGCAACTTAAGTAGCGCACCGAGTAGTATACTGTTCAGTTTTTGCAACCCTATCACATACAAAAGTCAAGTGAGGGTAGCAAAACACCGTCGTATGAGAGCTCCTATACAAAAACTAAGTTACGCCATACTGCCGAAGGGTTGCGAAAAGCATTCCGGCCGTGTTAACCTGGCGAGTTGCTGCGCGTGCGACTGGTGGGGCTACGTGTACCACATGGAAGAGAGCGCGCAGGCCTGCGCCGCGGCTGAGGTCGCCACGGGTTTGGCGGTGAAGTATTCGGCACGGCTATCTCCACCCGCTCTTGATGTTGCTATTGGCACGCAGCCCCTCCCTAAATTACTCTATCCGCTCGTCGACGGCAAGTTGCTATCAAGAAGCTCCTGGCAACGAAGGACCCCAAGACAGCATTGGCATACCAGGCAACTTCTCGCGTGCGGGACCCGTGCTGGCCATCATCCGCGTGCCCTGCATCGGTTCGCGAACGTGTACGCGCTCGTGGCCATCTACGGCGTGATGATGCCTACGTCCAAGTGCATCAAGAGCTACAGCAATCAGCGCGAGTTGTACATGGGCAAGGGGTGGTGGCTCTCGGTAGACTCGCAGATGTGTGCTCTGCGTGCTGGGCGAGACGCTGCTGGGCGGGACGCTACTGGGGGCCTGTTCCCGGACACCTTCAGGGCCACCTACAGGACCTTCTTTACGGCGCTCGGTGCCTGCCCGTGTGCCTCACCCCGACGCTCAAGAAGGGCACCGGGCTCGCCAGCGGCGCGGTATGCACATGGTCGACATCATCGGCGTGACCATAGTACGACATGCCTGGGCCGCTCGACTTCACCGGCACCAAGCTCAAGATCTCGCTTGCGCAGATCGCAGATCGCGGGCATGTTTGGCAAGCTGTTGCTCGTGTACAACGCTATCCCAGCCGGGCAGCGTACTCGGCACCGCCGAGTCGGCGTTAGACTGCTTGCTGCTCAACAAGAGCGTGGGGTCGGATCGCTAGCAACTTGGTCGCCATGACCAGCTCCTACCACCGGAACGACGACTATGGTAGTAACTACATTGCATTTCTAAGAGCACTGCTGCCAAAGCTACAGCAAAGCGCATCAAACAGTATGCATCGCTTTCTAGCAGTCTGTTAGACTCGCAAAAGTGCACTTCAACACCTAAGTTAATTTTAGCCAATCAACGATTGGTAGCAAAGCAGGTTGCACGCCCTGCTGATATTTATACAGTACTGATAGGACACCTTGGTTGAATTTGTAACAATATAACGCCGCATGCCACTCCATATTATACGTTATGTACATGTACATGAGCTGTGTACAATAACAATATAACACCGCATGCTTATCAGTATTATCTCAGGCTAAGGGCTGAGAGTATAATTATACTAATGAATTTCGTTTTTAAATGTGGTCTACTTCAACTTGAAGGAAGCTTTGCATGTGTTAAGTAAAAACAGGGATGCTTTAAACGTAAGCTATCTTTTCGTCCATTTGTTGTTTGTATGTCGTCGGCACGACGCCCGCATGCACAACTCACATGGAACGACTTTTCAATGCACTCAAAAGTTGACTGACCCGTTTCGATTAACTCACGTTATGAAGTCATTTACTCTTGCATACTTTTTCCAGCAAGGTACGGTAATATAAGCTAGACATTTATCAGCGCGATTAGGCGTCGCGCTATAGAAATAGACTTTTATGGGGTGCTACGGTAGGATCACCCGCTCGTTAAAGTGTCCATGCCACCCGTTAAAGTGGCTCTTTCGGTCATTGAAAGCGAATCTCTGAATATGGTTGGTTTCGCGCTTGGCTGTACCAGTTGCAACTTGGCGAAAAAGCGAGTTGACGCACTGTCCTGATTGGTTTATGCTATCTAAATTTATTCCTTGAGACCCGGTTTAGCGGGAGTTCCTCCATCTCGCAGAAAATCGACATCCTCGATGCCCTTCGCGTTCGAGCGTAGCTACAGCATGGTCATGTGGCCTGCACTAAATAGATAAGGGCGCAGAACGTGGCGGCGATAAAGTACAGCTTGCTTCCAAAAGTCGAAGTTTGAACCTGAAGACCGCACACTACAGTCAATCGGAAGTAAGCTATTTAACCTGTAGGGGGGATCCCTTAACGAGGGCTCTCGCAGTTGTGAAGGGCTCCTTTCACTTAACCTATTTAACGCAGAAGCCCAGGAGCCCCAACTTTTCGGGCTCCCCCCCCCCAGGGCTCCTAGGAGGCGTGACCCAGCCCTTTTAAAACGAGTTAGAAACTTGGCGCATCGTACACTTCACCATTCACCGCACGCGATCGCAGCAACTCATGCGCACATGTTCTACTTTGTTGATCTTGATTCACAACCAACAAATACCCAATACCATCGCCTCTTCCTGCAGCTCTGTTGTGGCGAAAGCTACTTTGCTCTTTTTGCAGACTGCTCAATGCAATTCCGGCTTGCCTATCTCCACAGCTCTGGTGGCGGGTTGCTCATCCATATTATATTGCTACGGAGCTGAGCTAGTAAGAGCAACGCAGGGTTGAGCCATGCGTGGGGGCAGAGGCTGACCTCGTGCGAAGAAGATCAGCGCTTCTGTTATACGTTATGTAGCCACACAAAACCCTCCCGGCAATTGAAGATACACGCGGATCAGCTCGCAGCCAATCAGGCGGCACTGATTTTTCGAACGTCTCTCGAGAAAAAGGAAGGAACGCGCGCAGAAGGCACAGCGCACGCCCATTGGTCGATTTCGCGAACCCAACTGCGCGGAAATCTTCCCCATCGACTCGGCAATGCATCGCTCGGGGCGAAAAAGAGAAGCAAATAAAAGAAACCTCAAGGAGTGAGTGGCAGCCCCCACTCGCTAAGATTCGCCGAAACCCCCGCAGTTACTCGCACCGAAGCGGCCAGCATCTAGCGCCATCGCGCTGCATCGGTTGTCTCCAGAGCTTCGGTCATCGAGCGACCGTTTGTTTGTTGGTTTGACCGCCCCGCCGGAGCAGGCAGCCCGAGGCTTTCCTGGCCACCGAGCACGCACGCACGCCGCAGCCAAAGATCCGCCTAAGAATAAGACCGCGGACGGTTGCTCGCTCGCTCGCTTTTTCCTTCGATCTGCGGAAGATTGCGCGGCGGTTGATCCGACCGCCTTCTTTTTTCCAGCAGCACACGCGCATTCGCCGCAAGACCCCCGAGCTGCGTTGACGCCCTCGTCCATGGTGGCGCAGGCGACGCTCATGGACCCTGTCACGCAACCGCCGCCTCGCATCGACATGAAGCAGGAGCCGGACGTCGGCCACGCCCTGGGTGTGGGCGTGGACGCCACCTCCAAGCGCCGAGCCCCCAAGCCGCGCGCCGCGAGGGCGGCCGAGACCGCCAGCGCGGCTGCATCCTCGGCCTCGTCGTCGCAGCCGCTCCCGCAGCAGCCGAACGGATGGAACCTGGCCACGATCAAGGAGGGCGGCAAGCGCGCGAAGCCCGAGGCGCCCAAGTTCCTGCTGCTGCTGTACGAGATCCTCGACGTCGAGAGCTCGCGCGTGATCCGGTGGTCGGAAGATGGCCTGGCCCTGCAGATCCTGGACCCCGTGACCGTCACGGAGCAGATCCTGCCCAAGTACTTCAACCACACCAACTTCCACAGCTTCCAGCGCCAGCTCAACTACTTCGGCTTCCGCAAGTGGACCAAGTCCAAGACGGACATCTGCACGTTCAGCCACCCCTACTTCAGAGAGAACCAGCCGGAGCTGCTCCAGCTCATCAAGCGCAAAAAGGCTCCGAGGCGAGCGCCCGCCAGTGGCGCCAGCAGCACCACGTCCAACACGACGACCGCGTCGGGTGCAGGCCAAACGTCGAAGAAGTTGTCCCCGTGTGGGAAGCGGAAGCTCCCCTCCGCTGGGGACAGCAACTCGGACGGCTTCTCTACCCAAAGTACCGGGATGCACATTCAGATGAACACCTCAGCGGTCCCCATCCAGCCTGCAATTAACGGGTTGCCACTAAGTGCCATGACGACGCCCCACGGAGCTTCATCCAACGGGGTGTTGGGCTTCCCACAAGACGGTCTGACTCGCCACTATTTGCCGGAGCTGAACAATGTTATCTCCCCTGTGGCAGCTACGGAGTGCAAGAAGAAGGCCAAGAAACTCGACAGGAAGGACTACCTCGCAAGTGCCACAATACAGGCACCACTGGCGTCACCCACCGATGCGTCTAGCTCGCTCGTCAACAAATCGACGGTGCCGTCGATGAGCGCGTCAGGGTTTAATCTTCGATGCCAGGAGGGAGGGTATTTCGGCACGCTCCTTCTTCGCTCTTCCGTCCTCTTCTCCGGATCTGTTGGCCAGCGTTCCGCTGACCAACAAGTGCTACCACGTGTGGGGACCGCGCCGGTGGAGTGCTTGGGAACAGCGGTTGTAGAGGGAGGAGGAGGCGACTTGTGCTTGTTGGAGTAAATGACAGAATGAATTAGTTGCGAGACTTAACGCTTGTCGGCTACGTCAAAGACCTACAACTACCCGAAGGCCACGAGGACCACCCGAGTGGCCTGCCCAGCTTAGGATCTGTCTGATCCCGTTCTGCATCGCGGCTGCGATGCACCTTGAGCTTTGCTGCGCGCACGCAGTCATATCAACTGGTCTAACGTGAGGCTGTCGCGGGCTCCTGCTTCTCGGAGGCAGTTCGAGAGGCGGCCAGCGCCAGGTTTCTGGCCGAACCTGACATCCTCCCGGCCATATTCTTTCGCTGGTCGTCGCGAAGTCGATCCAGAAGGTGCTTCCGACGGCTCACGTGGAGTATGTCTCGTGCGCGTTCCCAGGAGTTCTCGTGTTCCGGTAGACCCACCCATCTAACCAGATACTCTGGTTTCCGGTTGAACATGCGGCGTTTGCCGAGCTTCTAGAAAACGGGTCGTGGTTTCCCGTCCTCCGCTACAAGTACCGGGGCCGTCTTGGACACTGGTCGATCCGCGAATCGTGGCTGCGTCTCCTTGAATGGCTTCAGCACATCCACGTTGAAGCAGTTGTGAAGCGTCGCCATGTTGCACGGGAACTCGAGCCGAGCCACGTTATCGTTAATCATGCGCGAAATCTTGTACGGTCCAATGTAACGCAGCGCGAGCTTAGTCTTATCCAGCGCGGTTCCGCGCGCCGTGTGCGCAAGTGGGAGGTTCTTCATCGACAGTAGCACCAGGTCGCCCACTGCGAAAGTCACCGAGCTGCGCCTCTGGTCGTAGTACATCTTCTGGCGTAGCGGAGCCTCGCCCAGGTTGGATCTTGCCCGCTTCACAATCTCTTTCCGTCCTTCAACAAAGTTTTGCGCAAAATCCTTTCGAGTGTCAGCATCAAGAGTCATGGCGCCGACAGCCCGCGGGATGCGCCCCGTGTCGATCTGGAAAGGAGATAACTGCGTCGACGCGTTGATCAGTGTAGCATGTCCGTACTCGATTGTGCCCAAGTGATCGACCCAATCCCTGTCATGGTAAGACGTCATACAGCGCAGTGCATCTTCAAGTACTTGATTCTGACGCTCGGCTTGCCGGTCGCCGTGAGCACGATGCGCCGTCGTCATCCCCAGCTTGATCCCCAGCAACTTCATCAACTCTTGCCAAAAGTGTGAGGTGAACTTGCTGTCGCGGTCGCTGATTAATTCACTGGGAAGACCGTGATGGCGAACGACGGTGTTGAAACAGAGATTGGTGGTTTCGGCTGCGGTTGCCATGCTGTGGGTCGGCGAGTACTTAGTGCGTTTTGATAGCCGACACACGCAATTCATGATTGCATCGTAGCCGTTCGAAACGGGAAGGCCGGTGATATAATCAATCGAAACTGACTCCCACGGCTCCGATGAAATCGGTAGCGGTATCATTGGTCCATTCTTCTTCGGATTTGACGACTTGTTCTGTTGGCACGTCCGGCAGCTTTGCACATAATTGCAAACATCCACCAGCAGGGTAGGCCAGAAGTACCATTGGATTAGCCGTAGCTGAGTGCGACAGGGGCCAGGGTGTGCGCTGGTAGCGCTGTCGTGATATTGACTGATCAACTTGGCCCGATGTTTCTGATCCTCAGGAACACATAGTCGAAGAAGCGAGCCTGCGTCTTTCAAGTACAGCAACTCCTTGTGTCGCCTCGCCCATCGCCAAAGCTGCAGATCGCAGCCTGCGCGATGTCGCCAAAGAGCGATAGAGCGGATCGGCGCGATACCCACGAATAAATTGTGCCTTCACCTTGTCGTCTAAACCCACGCTGGAGACATTAAGCTGGTCCGCGTTGATTTGTCGGGACAGTCGACGCTGGGACACGCCAACGACATGCAGCTCTGTGGCTGCCGGCACGGGCGAGTCTAGAAGCAGGTCCTAATCACGAGTGCTCAGCGTCTGAATCGTCGATACCACGCGGCGATGGCGACGCGAAGACACACTCCGCTGACGGCAATTGTCGTCACACGAATGATCAAGACTGGCGTAGTAGCCAACGCTGCAACCGACATAGATTCAGCTGCGGCCTCGGAATCCATGTCGTCTGAACCGCCTGGAGGCGGTCTTGACAGCGCGTCGGCCGCCACATTGGCGCTGCCTTTGATGTGATGAAGCACGAAATGCACTGCCCGAAAAAATCGAGCCACCGAGCCATCTTGGGCGACATGTTCGGGTGGTTAATAAACCACTTACATGCAATGTTGTCGGTAAATATGTCAAACTCGACACCGTACAGGTAGTGGCACCATTTGGCCAGTCCAAACTTGATCGTGTACAATTCTGTTTCATGTGCGGGCCCATTTTGATCCGTCGCGGACAACGTCTTCGAGAAAAAAAAGCCAAGAATCCGAGGCGTCCGTCGTCAAGATGAAGCGCACCAAGAAATCGGGCCGACGCAGTACCGGCGCCTGCTGCAAAGCCGTCTTCAGTTGCAAGAAGGCCTGCTGCTGCTCTGCCTCCCAGGTCCACGCGACTTGCTTCCTTACCAGGTCACTGAGGGGTAACACAAGCTCAGTGAAGTCGCAAATAAACTTCCGATAGTAGCCAGCCAACCCCAAAACGTTCTGTAGCCCCTTCACGGACAAGCGGCTTGGCCACTTCTCAATCGCAGCCGTCTTTAGGCGATCTACATGCAGCCCGTCAGCGGCGACTGTATGACCCAGGAAGCTGATACATGCCCGTCCAAATGCACACTTCGCCAGGCGGATGTACAACCGCTCACCCCGGAGCACCTCGAACACCGCGCGCAGATGGAGACAGTGCTCTTCCTCGCTGCGTGAGAACACGCACAAATCATCCAGGTAGACGACAACAAAAGTGAACTTAACAAAGAGCACCCGCATCAAACGCGACCAAACTCTCGACATGCCACTCAAACCCATCGGAGCCACGCGCAACTGGTACACCTCCTTGTCTGTTCGAAATGCCGTGAACTTCTTACTGCTGGGCACGGCCAGCATCTTGTGGTAGCCCTGGGCGAGGCCTAACGTCGAAAATATTGTGCAACCGGGCATGCGATCGAAGATCTTCTCGATTCTGGGCAGCGGAATATTGGGGATTTCCGTCTGCGAGTTGACGTATCTGTAGTGCACGACCCAGCGAACAGGATGTTGAGCGTTGCCGGGCTTAATCCACTCGGAACGACTGGGCTGCTTACCAAAAGCCGGATCCTTCTTGGGCACTGCGAAGATCGACGACACCCATGGCGACTCGGATACCTCGATCCAGTTACTCTCCAACATCTCTTGAACGAAACCATCTAGCGCTTCTTGCTCTGTCTTGGAGAGGCGAAACGGGGCGCGTGAGCTGGGCGTAGCGTCGGGCTTCATCGTCAACTCGAACTCTACTTCACAGTGAGGTGGCAACTTATTAGGCAGTACATGAGGCGCGCAATCGTCATACTCCTTCAGCACCTCGGCGATTCCTGCCGAAACAGGCATTGCTGGTCGCTGTTCTTCCACCTTGACGCTCGAGACAATTTCGACTGACCGACCCTCAAAGGCTGCCTCCAACCGGTCGATGGGTACACCAAGGTCTTCACTGGTGACCTCATCGATAAATGCATTAAGCTTGCCGTAGTCCACGTCGGGTTCAGCCACGTGCACCTCGTGCGTGATCCAGTCGATGTCGGGATTGTACCTGGCGAACCAAGGAGCGCCGAGAATCACATCGTGGCTGCGAGGGAGTGTATACTCCGTCGGTGGAAGCCACACTGCTCCATGCAAAGGTCTGCTTCCACCTCGTTGACCACATCCTCCGTCGTTTGGCCGTCGAATCTCTCAATATAGCCGCGTTTGCGACGCACCACCACCTCGGCCAGTCCAGGGCGAATCACGTTGGTCAGCGCCGCTATCCAGCAGGATGGTCACGTGTGTACTGAGCAGAGACACGGTACCTTCTTTGCGCATCAGACTGCTTCCCGAAACGGTCGCGGGTACCACAGCCGCGACCCTCACCGTCAAATGGCCGAACAGTATCTCCGTGGCATCCTCCGTGTTGGCTATCTGCGGGTCACGCGGCGTCTCCTCGAAGTTGCTCTGATGGATTCTTGGCGCGTTGTCGCGCGAAGTGCTGTAGCGCTCATTCCTGGAGCCCTGCTGTCTGCCAAACTGGCCTCGAGCAGCCGGTGCGCGCAGTGAACAAGATCCCCCACTGCGACAGCCTCGCATGCGATGGCCCGGTCTCTTGCACCGGAAGTAGAGATTACGACGCATGCACTCAGAGCGATCCAGGAAGCGTGTGTTGCCGATCTCCATGGGCTCTGGTCCGTCCCGCGGATACGACCGCTCACGATACGGACGTCGCTCCTGGTGTCGCGGTCTCGCATGTGACGACGCAAACGAAGCGTGAGTACGCTCATACTCCATCGCCACCGAAACAGCTTCCGACACGGTGCTGCAACGTCGGTACTGGACCTCTTCTCTTGTTCGAGCCACCAAGCATCGCACGAACAGCGTAATCTGGTCGAGCTCGCTCATTTGCGTGACGTGGCTTATCAATTGGCGGTACTTGGTAATGTAATCGGCCAGATCCGTGCACTCACGCTGCTTCAGCGCGTACAGCTTGTCTCTTAGTCTTTCCTGCAGGCCAGCGGGGATGGATTCCTTCCTCAGCGCCGTGGCCAGCTCCGTTATATTGCTGATCGTCTTCTGCTGCGTCGTGAACCACGCAGCCGCCTGGCCACGCAGATTGGACACCATCATAGCCAGCACGCGTTTTTGATTGATGGGGTTTTGTAGTCGATATTATTAGCTTTAAAAAATAGGCGCGCCTGGTCAAGGAACAGCTCTAGCGACTCGTTCAACTGGCCGGTGTAGTGTGGCATGCTGATGCCCTCGACTCGCTTCTCGGACTCCGTCCTCTCCGTTAGCTTCTTCATCATCGCTTGCTGCTCGGCCAGAAGCCGCACCACCGTCGTCAGCACGTCCTCTGCGGGGGCGCTCTCCATTCTTGTTACTGGGGCCAGGATGCACTTCAGCCTGCAGGGAGGGTATTTCGGCACGCTCCTTCTTCGCTCTTCCGTCCTCTTCTCCGGATCTGTTGGCCAGCGTTCCGCTGACCAACAAGTGCTACCACGTGTGGGGACCGCGCCGGTGGAGAGCTTGGGAACAGCGGTTGTAGAGGGAGGAGGAGGCGACTTGTGCTTGTTGGAGTAAATGACAGAATGAATTAGTTGCGAGACTTAACGCTTGTCGGCTACGTCAAAGACCTACAACTACCCGAAGGCCACGAGGACCACCCGAGTGGCCTGCCCAGCTTAGGATCTGTCTGATCCCGTTCTGCATCGCGGCTGCGATGCACCTTGAGTTTTGCTGCGCGCACGCAGTCATTTCAACAGGTGTAACGTGCATGGCGACCGTGCGCCGCGTCGCCCAAGGGTTGTTGTCGCTCCGGGTGGTGACGCCGGTAGCAGCAGTAGCCACATTAATAGGAGATGTGGCAGGGTTAACCTGCGCATGAGCATGAGGCAGCGCTAGCACATCGCTGCGGTCCCTGGCGAGCGGTGCACCGACGGTCGATGTCATGGCTAGTGCTGGTGTTAAGGCGAGAGCTGGGCGCTGGTAGCAAAGCCCCACACACATATCACATAGCGGCTGGTCTTGGTGGGGATGGCGCGGAGCGCGGCGCGGAGCTGCTCGCGGTGAGGAGCAAAGCCCCATGGTGCAGGGCTCTGCCTGACAACTCGGTTGGTGTTGTGTACCTTTGGAGCTGCGGGACCGTGCTCCGCACACTTACTAACGTGTAAAACTTACGGCATGAAGCACATATTTTTTGTACAGTGCAACGTCTCCCTATCTAACTTACCCCCGAATGAAACATCCCCTAAAGGTGACATTACAATATACCCAATGATTTCGGTGATGTAGCTTGCTACGTTTGGCCTCTTTATTTCTTGTTTCTGCGCGGGTTCTACGCCCCCTTCGACTCCTTTCTCCTGCTTTTCTCAGTATTTGACAGCTTCTTTTTGAGGATCAGGCGAACTACAAAGAAGCACCAACTCCGAAAAGGGTGGGGTTAGCAGTACAAGGTGCACACACACGAGTACTCATCGTATCATTCTCTGGATTTTAGATCCAGAGCTAACGGAGGGAGTCACTCCGACCCAAACTCACTCCAACTTCTTATACGTAGTACCCAAACTAACGCAAGACACTCAAAACTAAAATAAACCTACTTGGAAAAACCGATATTCCTGTTGTATGAGAACCCAACTGGATACTCGAACCCAATATAGTGGTTTTTCTCTCCTAATATTGCATAGTCGTTATATACGGTCGTATCGATAATGAGCTCGCTGACTTTGAGCACGAGTTCGATAAATAACCGCTTTACAAAGGATGTAAAGAAGGTAGATGTTTCTTGTGGCGGCAAAGTCAACATCATCGGTCTGTTACGATAGACCGAAATAACTTATTCACGTGAATATCGTCCGAAGCGGACTGTCTTCTGTGCAATGTTTTTTTTAATCTTAAAAAAAGCGGAAGTTGACGCGAGCGACTGGTGCGCCACAGGCGGGTCTTGTAGCCGTTCTTGGTGCGCCACTCAAGTCGCTTGCAACGCTCACAGTGCACACAACGCATCCCTTGAGCTTGACATCTTTCACGCAATAGTTTGATTGATATTATTGGTAAGGTGCAGCACAATATTTAAATTTATTTTTAAAAAAATAGGCAAAAGTTGAAGCAAATCCAGCGTTTCCCCTCCTAAAGCACAGCATTAGTAATAAACATGTTATCGCAGCTGAATCTGCGCCGAACTGCACTAGCTGCGCAACGCGATAGCCAGCCGATCGGCTGGTGCGAACCGGCCGGTGACAGCAGCTGGATCTGCGCCGAGGCGGCACTGGCCGGCGTCGCATCGAGTTCTCGCTGTTTGGCGTTGGTGTTTGTTGTAGGCAGGAGAAAAGGAAAACGACAGCTGTGAGATTCGAACTCACGCGGGTTGCCCCATTAACTTAGCAGGCTAACGCCTTAACCACTCGGCCAAGCTGTCATCGTGCGCAATTCGAAAACCACCGTTTTCCGACCAGCCACCCTCACCTAACCACCAAACGCACACACCGCCCCCGCCACATACACACACACAGCTTCCAGTGGCCGGCTTCGTGTATTCTGCTGTTTCTGCAGCTCTACCTTATATAATCATGGTACATCAACCGCCAGTACACCACCTCGAACGAATTGGGGGTAGGAAGAAAAAACAAGAACAAACGCATCGGCTTCGCGCTCAGCCTCGACACGCCTCCGTTCCCTCCCTTGTGTTTGTTGGGTAACGCTAACCTTTCGCCAAGAATGCCGCGACTCTTCACACTCGCAATCTACTCGACAAGCGGATGGGTAGGTAGGTAGCACTCGGGTGGGTGGGCCTGGTCTTCCCTCACCTTGGTTTGCCGAGGTCGTCGTCAGTGGAGGCATGGTCGTCGCTGCTGTTCGTCCGTAGCACATATTGTGCATATCGTGCGCGGTCTTTGGCCGCAGCGCCCCTGCTAGTAGTGTCACGAGCCGCTACTACATTTGCATTGCGCGTGTGGTATTGTGACGCTCGACGATCAGGTCACGCGAATGTGCTGCTGGTGAGCGCGAAGGGAGTGCCGCGGGATTGGCGTAGCAGCAGTGGGGATTCATGTGGCGCCGCGATAGGTAGAGGACGGTGCGAGGAGGCCACTAGAGGCGGTAAAGCGAGCAAAGAGAGAGTGTGAAAAGGCAAAAGATGAGCCCCCAGGCGGGATCGAACCACCGACCTTTCGCTTACGAAGCGAGTGCTCTACCACTGAGCTATAGGGGCTGTACGGACACCAACACACCAACACAAACAAACAACAAACAACAAACACACGCACAACAACAACAACAACAACAACAACAACAACAACAACTCGCAACACGCCACGCACCACACGACCCGCACGACCGCACCAACCACCACACATCCACAACAATACCACCAAAAGACACGGGGCAACACCACGCCGAGTCGAATCTTGGGGCCGCAATCTGTTTGCTCATGTGGGCCCTCTTCTGCATGCGATGCTTCCGTCTTATTTTGTATGTCGATCTCGACGAGAGTTCGTGGGCGGTGCTCAGCGTGGCGAGCTCAAACGCTCGTCGTGTCACGCAAAAGGGAGCAGCGGGTTCGTTTTGTGCGGCAGGTTGCTGGTGTGGGTCCGGGGTTTGAGCGCGGTGCGTGGGTCTGCGATGTGGCTGGTTTGCGTGTGTTTGCGTGTGTTTGCGTGTGTTTGCGTGTGTTTGCGTGTGTTTGCGTGTGTTTGCGTGTGTTTGCGTGTGTTTGCGTGTGTTTGCGTGTGTTTGCGTGTGTTTGCGTGTGTTTGTCGTTTTGTGAGTGTGAAAGTCGTTTTGGTGTCGGGGGAATAGCTCAGTGGTAGAGCGCTGGATTCCAGTCCCAGCGGTCGGGGGTTCGATCCCCTCTTCCCTCATCCTTTGCGCTTTTTTAGCGCCCGACGCCCACCTTTTCGCTGCGCCACAGCCCCCTTCGCAGCCGCCACTACTCCCTCGCGCCAATCAACCAGCCAGTAAAACGAACGAGACGACAAAAAGTGCGATACTTCTCGATTTATGCGTGTCATCCTTGCGCAGGGGCCATGCTAATCTTCTCTGTATCGTTCCAATTTTTACGGATGACCACCGAAGTGGTTCCTGCCACTACTCGCGCTAGACTCCTATACGTGCGAGCCTTGGGCCTCACATCCAGAACCACTTCGCCAAAAACGCAAGGCATTCATTCCCCCGACCCGAAGCGGATGCATACAGTAGCAGTCTTCCAGGCAACTGGACACCCAGATAGCCAGCCGACCGGCTGGTGCGAACCGGCCGGCGACAGCAGCTGGATCTGCGCCGAGGCGGCACTGGCCGGCGTCGCATCGAGTTCTCGCTGTTTGGCGTTGGTGTTTGTTGTAGGCAGGAGAAAAGGAAAACGACAGCTGTGAGATTCGAACTCACGCGGGTTGCCCCATTAACTTAGCAGGCTAACGCCTTAACCACTCGGCCAAGCTGTCATCGTGCGCAATTCGAAAACCACCGTTTTCCGACCAGCCACCACCAAACGCACACACCGCCCCCGCCACATACACACACACAGCTTCCAGTGGCCGGCTTCGTGTATTCTGCTGTTTCTGCAGCTCTATCTTATATAATCATGGTACATCAACCGCCAGTACACCACCTCGAACGAATTGGGGGTAGGAAGAAAAAACAAGAACAAACGCATCGGCTTCGCGCTCAGCCTCGACACGCCTCCGTTCCCTCCCTTGTGTTTGTTGGGTAACGCTAACCTTTCGCCAAGAATGCCGCGACTCTTCACACTCGCAATCTACTCGACAAGCGGATGGGTAGGTAGGTAGCACTCGGGTGGGTGGGCCTGGTCTTCCCTCACCTTGGTTTGCCGAGGTCGTTGTCAGTGGAGGCATGGTCGTCGCTGCTGTTCGTCCGTAGCACATATTGTGCATATCGTGCGCGGTCTTTGGCCGCAGCGCCCCTGCTAGTAGTGTCACGAGCCGCTACTACATTTGCATTGCGCGTGTGGTATTGTGACGCTCGACGATCAGGTTACGCGAATGTGCTGCTGGTGAGCGCGAAGGGAGTGCCGCGGGATTGGCGTAGCAGCAGTGGGGATTCATGTGGCGCCGCGATAGGTAGAGGACGGTGCGAGGAGGCCACTAGAGGCGGTAAAGCGAGCAAAGAGAGAGTGTGAAAAGGCAAAAGATGAGCCCCCAGGCGGGATCGAACCACCGACCTTTCGCTTACGAAGCGAGTGCTCTACCACTGAGCTATAGGGGCTGTACGGACACCAACACACCAACACAAACAAACAACAAACAACAAACACACGCACAACAACAACAACAACAACAACAACAACTCGCAACACGCCACGCACCACACGACCCGCACGACCGCACCAACCACCACACATCCACAACAATACCACCAAAAGACACGGGGCAACACCACGCCGAGTCGAATCTTGGGGCCGCAATCTGTTTGCTCATGTGGGCCCTCTTCTGCATGCGATGCTTCCGTCTTATTTTGTATGTTGATCTCGACGAGAGTTCGTGGGCGGTGCTCAGCGTGGCGAGCTCAAACGCTCGTCGTGTCACGCAAAATGGAGCAGCGGGTTCGTTTTGTGCGGCAGGTTGCTGGTGTGGGTCCGGGGTTTGAGCGCGGTGCGTGGTCTGCGATGTGGCTGGTTTGCGTGTGTTTGCGTGTGTTTGCGTGTGTTTGCGTGTGTTTGCGTGTGTTTGTTGTTTTGTGAGTGTGAAAGTCGTTTTGGTGTCGGGGGAATAGCTCAGTGGTAGAGCGCTGGATTCCAGTCCCAGCGGTCGGGGGTTCGATCCCCTCTTCCCTCATCCTTTGCGCTTTTTTAGCGCCCGACGCCCACCTTTTCGCTGCGCCACAGCCCCCTTCGCAGCCGCCACTACTCCCTCGCGCCAATCAACCAGCCAGTAAAACGAACGAGACGACAAAAAGTGCGATACTTCTCGATTTATGCGTGTCATCCTTGCGCAGGGGCCATGCTAATCTTCTCTGTATCGTTCCAATTTTTACGGATGACCACCGAAGTGGTTCCTGCCACTACTCGCGCTAGACTCCTATACGTGCGAGCCTTGGGCCTCACATCCAGAACCACTTCGCCAAAAACGCAAGGCATTCATTCCCCCGACCCGAAGCGGATGCATACAGTAGCAGTCTTCCAGGCAACTGGACACCCAGATAGCCAGCCGACCGGCTGGTGCGAACCGGCCGGCGACAGCAGCTGGATCTGCGCCGAGGCGGCACTGGCCGGCGTCGCATCGAGTTCTCGCTGTTTGGCGTTGGTGTTTGTTGTAGGCAGGAGAAAAGGAAAACGACAGCTGTGAGATTCGAACTCACGCGGGTTGCCCCATTAACTTAGCAGGCTAACGCCTTAACCACTCGGCCAAGCTGTCATCGTGCGCAATTCGAAAACCACCGTTTTCCGACCAGCCACCCTCACCTATCCAAACGCACACACCGCCCCCGCCACATACACACACACAGCTTCCAGTGGCCGGCTTCGTGTATTCTGCTGTTTCTGCAGCTCTATCTTATATAATCATGGTACATCAACCGCCAGTACACCACCTCGAACGAATTGGGGGTAGGAAGAAAAAACAAGAACAAACGCATCGGCTTCGCGCTCAGCCTCGACACGCCTCCGTTCCCTCCCTTGTGTTTGTTGGGTAACGCTAACCTTTCGCCAAGAATGCCGCGACTCTTCACACTCGCAATCTACTCGACAAGCGGATGGGTAGGTAGGTAGCACTCGGGTGGGTGGGCCTGGTCTTCCCTCACCTTGGTTTGCCGAGGTCGTCGTCAGTGGAGGCATGGTCGTCGCTGCTGTTCGTCCGTAGCACATATTGTGCATATCGTGCGCGGTCTTTGGCCGCAGCGCCCCTGCTAGTAGTGTCACGAGCCGCTACTACATTTGCATTGCGCGTGTGGTATTGTGACGCTCGACGATCAGGTTACGCGAATGTGCTGCTGGTGAGCGCGAAGGGAGTGCCGCGGGATTGGCGTAGCAGCAGTGGGGATTCATGTGGCGCCGCGATAGGTAGAGGACGGTGCGAGGAGGCCACTAGAGGCGGTAAAGCGAGCAAAGAGAGAGTGTGAAAAGGCAAAAGATGAGCCCCCAGGCGGGATCGAACCA
The DNA here is from genome assembly GCF_000149755.1 of Phytophthora sojae. Taxonomy (NCBI): domain Eukaryota; phylum Oomycota; class Peronosporomycetes; order Peronosporales; family Peronosporaceae; genus Phytophthora; species Phytophthora sojae. Next base: position 3,647,745 of record NW_009258116.1, read on the forward strand.
CCGACCTTTCGCTTACGAAGCGAGTGCTCTACCACTGAGCTATAGGGGCTGTACGGACACCAACACACCAACACAAACAAACAACAAACAACAAACACACGCACAACAACAACAACAACAACAACAACAACAACAACTCGCAACACGCCACGCACCACACGACCCGCACGACCGCACCAACCACCACACATCCACAACAATACCACCAAAAGACACGGGGCAACACCACGCCGAGTCGAATCTTGGGGCCGCAATCTGTTTGCTCATGTGGGCCCTCTTCTGCATGCGATGCTTCCGTCTTATTTTGTATGTTGATCTCGACGAGAGTTCGTGGGCGGTGCTCAGCGTGGCGAGCTCAAACGCTCGTCGTGTCACGCAAAATGGAGCAGCGGGTTCGTTTTGTGCGGCAGGTTGCTGGTGTGGGTCCGGGGTTTGCGTGTGTTTGCGTGTGTTTGCGTGTGTTTGCGTGTGTTTGCGTGTGTTTGCGTGTGTTTGCGTGTGTTTGCGTGTGTTTGCGTGTGTTTGCGTGTGTTTGCGTGTGTTTGCGTGTGTTTGCGTGTGTTTGCGTGTGTTTGCGTGTGTTTGCGTGTGTTTGCGTGTGTTTGCGTGTGTTTGCGTGTGTTTGCGTGTGTTTGCGTGTGTTTGTTGTTTTGTGAGTGTGAAAGTCGTTTTGGTGTCGGGGGAATAGCTCAGTGGTAGAGCGCTGAATTCCAGTCCCAGCGGTCGGGGGTTCGATCCCCTCTTCCCTCATCCTTTGCGCTTTTTTAGCGCCCGACGCCCACCTTTTCGCTGCGCCACAGCCCCCTTCGCAGCCGCCACTACTCCCTCGCGCCAATCAACCAGCCAGTAAAACGAACGAGACGACAAAAAGTGCGATACTTCTCGATTTATGCGTGTCATCCTTGCGCAGGGGCCATGCTAATCTTCTCTGTATCGTTCCAATTTTTACGGATGACCACCGAAGTGGTTCCTGCCACTACTCGCGCTAGACTCCTATACGTGCGAGCCTTGGGCCTCACATCCAGAACCACTTCGCCAAAAACGCAAGGCATTCATTCCCCCGACCCGAAGCGGATGCATACAGTAGCAGTCTTCCAGGCAACTGGACACCCAGATAGCCAGCCGACCGGCTGGTGCGAACCGGCCGGCGACAGCAGCTGGATCTGCGCCGAGGCGGCACTGGCCGGCGTCGCATCGAGTTCTCGCTGTTTGGCGTTGGTGTTTGTTGTAGGCAGGAGAAAAGGAAAACGACAGCTGTGAGATTCGAACTCACGCGGGTTGCCCCATTAACTTAGCAGGCTAACGCCTTAACCACTCGGCCAAGCTGTCATCGTGCGCAATTCGAAAACCACCGTTTTCCGACCAGCCACCCTCACCTATCCAAACGCACACACCGCCCCCGCCACATACACACACACAGCTTCCAGTGGCCGGCTTCGTGTATTCTGCTGTTTCTGCAGCTCTATCTTATATAATCATGGTACATCAACCGCCAGTACACCACCTCGAACGAATTGGGGGTAGGAAGAAAAACAAGAACAAACGCATCGGCTTCGCGCTCAGCCTCGACACGCCTCCGTTCCCTCCCTTGTGTTTGTTGGGTAACGCTAACCTTTCGCCAAGAATGCCGCGACTCTTCACACTCGCAATCTACTCGACAAGCGGATGGGTAGGTAGGTAGCACTCGGGTGGGTGGGCCTGGTCTTCCCTCACCTTGGTTTGCCGAGGTCGTCGTCAGTGGAGGCATGGTCGTCGCTGCTGTTCGTCCGTAGCACATATTGTGCATATCGTGCGCGGTCTTTGGCCGCAGCGCCCCTGCTAGTAGTGTCACGAGCCGCTACTACATTTGCATTGCGCGTGTGGTATTGTGACGCTCGACGATCAGGTTACGCGAATGTGCTGCTGGTGAGCGCGAAGGGAGTGCCGCGGGATTGGCGTAGCAGCAGTGGGGATTCATGTGGCGCCGCGATAGGTAGAGGACGGTGCGAGGAGGCCACTAGAGGCGGTAAAGCGAGCAAAGAGAGAGTGTGAAAAGGCAAAAGATGAGCCCCCAGGCGGGATCAAACCACCGACCTTTCGCTTACGAAGCGAGTGCTCTACCACTGAGCTATAGGGGCTGTACGGACACCAACACACCAACACAAACAAACACACCAACACAAACAAACACACCAACACAAACAAACAACAAACAACAAACACACGCACAACAACAACAACAACAACAACAACAACTCGCAACACGCCACGCACCACACGACCCGCACGACCGCACCAACCACCACACATCCACAACAATACCACCAAAAGACACGGGGCAACACCACGCCGAGTCGAATCTTGGGGCCGCAATCTGTTTGCTCATGTGGGCCCTCTTCTGCATGCGATGCTTCCGTCTTATTTTGTATGTTGATCTCGACGAGAGTTCGTGGGCGGTGCTCAGCGTGGCGAGCTCAAACGCTCGTCGTGTCACGCAAAATGGAGCAGCGGGTTCGTTTTGTGCGGCAGGTTGCTGGTGTGGGTCCGGGGTTTGAGCGCGGTGCGTGGGTCTGCGATGTGGCTGGTTTGCGTGTGTTTGCGTGTGTTTGCGTGTGTTTGCGTGTGTTTGCGTGTGTTTGCGTGTGTTTGCGTGTGTTTGCGTGTGTTTGCGTGTGTTTGCGTGTGTTTGCGTGTGTTTGCGTGTGTTTGTTGTTTTGTGAGTGTGAAAGTCGTTTTGGTGTCGGTAGAGCGCTGGATTCCAGTCCCAGCGGTCGGGGGTTCGATCCCCTCTTCCCTCATCCTTTGCGCTTTTTTAGCGCCCGACGCCCACCTTTTCGCTGCGCCACAGCCCCCTTCGCAGCCGCCACTACTCCCTCGCGCCAATCAACCAGCCAGTAAAACGAACGAGACGACAAAAAGTGCGATACTTCTCGATTTATGCGTGTCATCCTTGCGCAGGGGCCATGCTAATCTTCTCTGTATCGTTCCAATTTTTACGGATGACCACCGAAGTGGTTCCTGCCACTACTCGCGCTAGACTCCTATACGTGCGAGCCTTGGGCCTCACATCCAGAACCACTTCGCCAAAAACGCAAGGCATTCATTCCCCCGACCCGAAGCGGATGCATACAGTAGC